>NC_057804.1:664289398-664357886 GCF_018294505.1 Triticum aestivum
AACTGAGGTGATTTGGAGATGGTCGAAAAAATGCCCGCATTCCCGGAGGGACCATTTAACTTGAGCCATTTTTTGAAAAAAAACGTGAATTTTTCCACCACCTCCAAATCACCCAAATTTTCTTGTACATGGTCACCCACATGTGCAAAACATGTGTATGCAAGAAAATTTTGAAAAAAATTATTTTACAATGCCTCCTTGAGGCATAGACCGATGTTTTCAGCAGTCAGTCTAGAGGGCATTATAAATTCAAAAAAAAATTAAAAAATACAAAAACTTGGAAACCTAGTTTTGTTTGTGGAAGAGATCATGTGTGCCAAAACTGAGGTGATTTGGAGGTGGTTGGAAAAATGCACATTTCTGATATTTTCACAGGTTACAAAATATACTATTGGACAGAATATAGACAGCACCACACAGCAACATCACATTCATCCAATACAATAGAAGATAGCTCTCCGAATACAATTCATCATATTAGTCTCCGAATTCAAAAGACCGAACAAAGATAGAACATTACAAGTCTCGAGACCGCGAGTAGCGAGTTTGTCTTCATATTATCAGTTGATATCGATCATCTAAACTACCATCACATAGAAGAGAGTTGCGGTCATCACGATGAGCATCATCGCGATGAAACTGGTCTTCATCTGGTTCCTCCAACGCTCCCTCCTCTCTCCCGCTAGATAGCGGGCGTATCTAGATTCCGCCTCCGCCCTAGTGGTGTACCCTTTGTAACTGTTACCGCTAAAACGGTGAACCTGTCTCCGACACTCCTCCCAGTCGTCGTAGACTCCGGGAACCTTACCCTTGTACACGACATACGACGGCATCTCTATGCACAAGCCAAACAACAGACAATACATAAGCAATAAATAAGTATGCAACAAAAGGATCGGAAGAGAAAAGCAAGACATTAATAGCACAATTCATGGTCCTAGTAATAAATAGCATCGATTACATCTAAGTTTAACGACTGTCCAAACCAAAGAGACATACAATTCATTAAAGTTTAATTACAACATGAGCCAATCAATGTTTCAGAACTACACATAGCATCACTACTTTCGACTCGACTCATGGGACCGGAGCGTGGATGAAGCCGCCGTCTGTCTTGATGGTCATGAAATCGCGGGCGTTGTCAGCCTGCATTTGTAGCGTTGTGTCTATCTCACTGCACAGAACACGGAATGTTAGAAGAAATAAAGAACGATCGATGGATGCATTTTTTGTTGTTTTGGCTGATGTTGTTTTGGTGCTGTTTTCGTGCCATTTAGGATGGCTGCAGTGACTTTTTGGTGCCATTTTTGATCTCTTAATATGGTTGCAGTGAGAGCAAAATATGGCTGTTATTTTTTTTTTTGTTTCAGAAACAGGACAAACCAAAGGGCCCACGTCTCCCCTCTAGATTTTTCGAGGGCCAAAGGGCAGGACGTTTGAGTTTTCGAGGCAACTCCCCACGCCTCCCTTCCACTGGCAACTCCCCACGACTCCCCTCCACTGGCAACTCCCCACGATGCAGGGAACTCCCCTCCTATTCCATTGCCGCACAATCTGCCTCCCTCTGCCTCCCTCCTCATTCCATTGCCGCTCCATCTTCCTCCCCCTGCCTCCACCATCAAGCAACTCCCCTCTGCCTCCACCATCGCTGGCCAGGAGGGAAATGGCGGAGGAATCGTGGAGCAACTCCCCTCCGTCTGCCAAGAGAATGGCGGAGGCATCGTGGAGCAACTCCCCTCCGTTTGCCAAGCATCACCAAGGTGAGGCGTCTGGCAAGGACCCGCTGGTGGTCGACGACGACGTTCCGGTCCCCGGGCAGAAGCAGGACTACACCGTGCCGCTCATGGTTGATATCCACCTGAAAAAGGAGAAGCTGGATGTCGTATGCACCAGCAATCCAAACGAAGCCGACAAGAGGATCCGCGAGATCAGGAGGAGGCTCGGCGGCATGCTTTCTCGGTCAATCGCCGTTGATGTCGAGTATACGAGGGAAGATGAACCTCCGCAAAAGGCTGCAGTTCTACAGTTATGCGTGGAGGATCTCGTCCTGGTATACCACATCATCGCGGCAACCAAATGGTAAAAACATCCAGTTCTAATGTTTCTGAAGTTCTGACGTTTCTGTCTAATTAGTAGTTTCTGAAGTTTCTGAAGTAGACGCAATAGTTCTGTAGTTCTAAAGTAGATGCAATACTAGTTCTGAAGTTCTGAAGTTTCTGTCTAATTAGTAGTTTCTGTAGTTTCTGAAGTTTCTGAAGTAGATGCAATAGTTCTGAAGTTCTGAAGTAGATGCAATACTAGTTCTGAAGTTCTGAAGTTTCTGTCTAATTAGTAGTTTCTGAAGTTTCTCAAGTAGATGCAATAGTTCTGAAGTTTCTGAAGTTTCTCAAGTAGATGCAATAGTTCTGAAGTTCTGAAGTAGATGCAATACTAGTTCTGAAGTTCTGGAGTAGATGCAATACTAGTTCTGAATTTTATGTCTAATTAGTAGTTTCTGAAGTTTTTGAAGTAGATGAATTTGATGCACCAGATTAATTTGATGCAGGCACAAGGAACTCCGCCCGCTCCTGCAGGAGAAGAAGTTGTACACCTTTGTTGGCTTCTCCATTGGAGGTGACAAGGAGAAGCTGAAATTGTTTGGTTTGGAGATCAACCCCGACAAGTACGTCGACATGCAGCGCAAATGGAGAGCTCCAAAAAATGGAAAGAAGTGGCAGGCTTTGGCTGAGTTTGCAGCCAGCCTCATCCACCCATCGTACAAGGAAATGAAGAAGAAGATCAACAAGGAATTCAACCACAAACTATCGGGGGACAGCCCACTGCCAAACAACCTCATTGAGTACGCAGCGAAAGATGCGTACGTCACCTACGAGGCATGGAAGAAAATCGAAATCGTCAAAGAAGGTTTGGAGTACTGGCAAGAGGCGGAGGATCATTGGGATGACCCCTACTACTGGGGATATTGAGTTGTTTGTGGTATTATGTGTCTCAGTTTGCAGTTATGTGGTTGAACAAGTTTGCTTTTGTAATGCTGAACAAGTTAGCTTTTTTTATGTTGAACAAGTTTGCTTTTGTAATGATTAACAAGTTTGCTTTTGTTATGTAGTTATGTGATTGTTATGATGCTGGTGCAGAACACTTATGGTTGTGATGTGATGCAAAATCCTTCAACTTTTGGTGATCATTTAGTTCAAGATTTGGTCAGATCGTACAGAATGTTGTCTAGAAGTTTTTGTGATCATTTAGTAATTTTTTTTATACAGAAGCCTTTCACTATAACTGAAAAAGCTGAAGTTCTCAGCATGAAGAATCACACAACACAGCACCTACATTATGATTATACACTATCAACTGCAGACCTGAATGCATCCAATTCGTCCTTTTCCAAGCAGTGATGGTAACTGAAAGTATAACAACTAAAAACGCAGCTCTACTGTATGTGTCCAATAGTACCATCATAACAGAACTTTGAAAAGTCCTATATTATACAGTAGCAAGCATCACAAGTTTCAGATGGTTTTCTAGCAAGAATTTTCCAGAAAAGTGGATTGGTGGCACAAAATTGCTACACTCAGTCGATCTACCTAGCATTATCAGCATGGATACCATTGAGACGTCAACAGAAACTGGGGTACCTGCGCTGTCCTGCGGTGGTTGAGGAGATGGATCCGGCCGATCCCATTGGGGGGGCGCGGGGGCGGCGGGGGTGGAGTCGCCGACGGCGTGCAGGGGCGGCGGACAGAGGGGGACGAGTGGGGGATCTGGCGATGGATGGACGGAGGCCACAGCGCGAGGGGAATAGGTGGAGTGGGGGAAGGGTTCTAATGGCCTACTTCGGATGGGCCTAATTCGGATGGGCCTAATTCGGATGGGCCATCTCGTTGTCTGCGCCTAAGGCATGCATGCATGGGAATGGCGGCGACGTGGGTTTGCATGCGCGGGTGGCGGACGTGAACTTTATCTATCCGAAATATGTTATGATTTCTACCCGAAAACAAGCTCGCGTGCGACGCTCTCCCATGCGGTGCACGCTTCTCGCGTGATACACGATTCCGATGCGACTGCGTGCCAAGTTTTATAGATGGAAACTTCTTTAGACACAATGCCATCTCAAAAACAACTCAGAAACAACTGTATGATTGATCATAAAACACATGCATTGTTGTTCAAAGAACTGTATCATGAATAAATTGTACCATAATTGCGAACATAGTGTGAAACAGAAAACAAAAGGTTTGTTTGCAACTAAATAATCCTGGTTTGAAGCTTAAACTGGTTGAAAAACAATTGAGCCTACTCCATATTGTCTTCTGCACTGCCAAAATCCAGTGACCTCTTGCGTTGCATCGTTGGAGATTGCGTCGGGCTTGGCAACGACCCATGTGCTTCAATCTTTTTTTCTTTAACATCAATGTAACCATACAACTTAAGTTGCTCTTGGTCTTTCTCTGCCAACTCTCTAGCAAGACCCTCCATTTCTTGGATTCTCACTTCCTGTAGAAAACCATAGGAATTGTATTAGGAAGAACTCAAAAAAGACGTAGCCATAAACTAGATGCATGCAACATGTAAAATTTGAACCTCGGAATCAATGTCATCCTCGGGAAAACAACCCGTAGTTCTATTGTACACAATGTACAGGTGACATGTCTTGCTGCCATTCAGATCAGAAAGCATTTTTTGTACATCATCTGGTCCTGCATTCAAGAACATTCCTTCTGGCAGCTTGCACGCAGACCCGGGTAAGAAGTAGTACAGTTCTGCTCCCAGTTTGCAACCAAAACTATCTCTCATTTCACTCATAATGAGATCATAGGTCACTTTGGTGGGTTCAAAAATTCTGACTTCTGCCGGGAGTTCATCAAAGTATGCTCTCGGGACATGTGACATCTCATCATCCCTACTAACAAAAAATTCCATGACCAGCACCTAGTATCTCACATCAGAGTTAATACATTCAATGAGTAAAGGGCCAAACATAACTTTTATGTGCATAGCAACATTGCGGCGTTGTTACCTGCTTTTGTGGAATGTATCCTTCATGTGGAGTGACTGGGGATTGTGCCATCTCAAATCTTCTCACCTTATTATGTTGAATGTATCCTTCATGTGGTGTGACTGGGGACTCTTCCATCACAGGTTTCTTATCCTGCGTATGAAACGTCGATAGTGGGTTTACACACAAGTTTTGAAAGGTCATACCATATCTTGGGTATGCATCGTTGCGAGGTACTTACAAGGGGAGAATTGACGATATGTTGTTGGGGTGGACTAATGTGGCATTGAACGGGTGACTCTATCGCAATGTCTCGAGTGAAGGGCGACTATGCCGTCTCATGATGATTAGCCTACATACAATCGCCGACATAAGGTTGCCACAAATTGAAGATGTTTGTATCATAGAATACGTAGGTCCTTAATATATAGAATCGGTGCGAGATACTTACAGGGGGAGAATAATTGAAGACATGTTGTCGGGGTGGCCGTGAGATCGCACGGTCTTCTAACATATGTCCTTCCAAGCGGACCTTCTCCAGCATGGCCTTATAATCCATGTCCGACCGCTCCTGTAGCAGCTTACTGTCCATATCCGCACGTGCCTGCAACACATAGGCATCCATCTTGACTCGCTCTGTCTGTATAATACTGTCCACAAGCTTCCGGTCCTTCTGCAACGTGTGATGCATTTCCTTGTAGCCTAAGAAAAACTTTTTTTCCATGTACTCACAGTCCCTCTTATACTTTTCTTCAATCTCAAGACGCATCTTCGCCATCTTAAGGGAAAACTCCTGACGCTCCTCCTTTATCATCCTGTCCACGTATGAACATTCTTTTTTCAGTTTCTTATCTACCTCAGCGCGATCCTTTTGCACCTTCAAGTCGATCTCCCGACGCGCTTCATGCAAAGACTTGTCGTACTCCGCACGGTTGTTATACGCCTCTGAGACCATGGTCCCTACAGCAACACATATACCCATAGTATGAAAACTGTATCCACACCCTCATCCACCTAATTCGAAACAATACGACCGTGAAAAAATATTTATAATCAGTTCGTATGATCAACTAGTACAAACTATCAATCAAAAAGCTCTTGCATGACATCATGTACTCGAAACACACCAGAACTACTCAACTATGGCAAAAGCTGGATTTTCTAATCTCTTCAGAAATTACTTGTTGGTCGAATCAATGGAAAAAATAATCAGCACTGCAATCGAAGATGAAGAAGCCGTGGAAGAGACCTTTTTAATCCGGCGTCGGCGTGGTCGCTTGAGAAGCGATGGCGCGATCCCGGCGATGGCTATGTGAGGAGAAACAAGGTAGATGGGGTGGTTAGGATAGGGTAGATATGCGGTAGAATGGGAAGGTATATATCCGTGATTGTAGGGTTAATTAGTTATTTTGAAGTAATGCGCTTCGATGCAAGTTTTTTTTTAACGAGCGCGATCTTTTCGGGGTTTCTAAAACATGTGCACTGACAGCGGGTCGAACCACATATCACACAAGCCCAGGAAGAGCAATAAATTCAGTCCAAGAATTTCCAGATATAATTGTCAACCCATTTTCGTTGGTATAAATTCAGTCCAATAAATTCAAAAAAAAAGGAAGCGAAAATTAAAAAATTGCGCTAGAAGGAGGGCTCGAACCTCCGACCTTGTGGTTAACAGCCACACACTCTAGCCAACTGAGCTATTCCAGCTTGGTTGGCTTGTTTCATTTACAGGCTTACTAATTCTTTTGGCTTCCACGTCAGTGGTGAGGTTTGAGCCTGCGCTGGCACAAGTGAATGGAGTATTCTGTTGTGGTGGCACGTGTGAAACTGTACTCTAACATCTCACCCACTAAACGAACCAGCTACACAGCTCTACGCCATGTTGGTTAGTTGAAGGATGCAGCTTAATCTGGTTATGTTTTCATTCAAGAGAGTACGGGACGCTGGAGGTGATCACCTGGGCGCAGCTAGGCATCCATCACAGGCCGGTACGAACGTTACATATGTCAATCAAATAAACAAATAGTCCAGCAACATAACTGAACATGAAAACATGCATGCATGTAACCTCACAAAGCAACGTACCAAAATTCTTCACGTTGGTCTGCTAAATGTAGAGGGCTACTACCTACTACGACTCGCTGCTGACCTTCATCGACCAGGCCACCAGAGTAAGAGCAACTCTAGCAGACCCTGCATCCATCCCCGACCCGCAAAATAACCGCCAAAATGGGGGTACGGGCCGGAAAGTCTGCCCGACCAGACCCCGCATAGCGCCCCGGCCCGCAAAAATTTTTAGGGGGCGCAGCAAATTTCCGGACCCAACCCGGGAAAACGCGGGTTTCCCCCTCGCGGCTGCGGTGCCCTGCATTATAGTCAAGCAGTTGGTGGAAGGGACATTTCAGCCCGCGCTCTTTTCCCCCTTCCTTCCGCCGCCGCCCGCCCTTGCTTCCGCCCCGCCCGCCGTCGGCAATTCCGGCCATATCTGCGGGCGGAATCGCTCCGCGGGGCCGCCCCACACCCTCTCGCGCCGAGCCGCTACACCGCCCCTCCGGATCCGGCGAGAAGAGCCGCCCCCCTGTCACCGCCGCCGCTGGGATCAACCACCGCCGAGCGCACCACCCTCGTCGCCGCCGCCGCTGGGATCAACCATCGTCGAGCGCACCACCCTCGTCGTCGCCCCCCGGATCACTCGCCACCGGTTAGTCCCTTTTTTTGATTTTCGCGATCTGTGTAGTAGATTGACGCGCCGGCGTGCGTGCGTGTAGATGGAGTTGACCCCGTGCGAGAAGTTCTTGCTATCCGATTCGTCCGATTCGGACGACTCAGATGTGGAGACCATGCTTGCGACCTTTCAGCAGCAAACATTGGTCATGGCGCTTGCCGTGAAGGAGCATGAAGATGAGTACCGAAAGAGGAGGCGAGGTTCTACTGTCGGGCGTCTGTGCATTCCACGGAATCGCCATATTGGAAACGAGATGTTGATGCAAGATTATTTTTTGGAGAATCCTACGTATCCTGCACACCTCTTCCGCAGAAGGTACCGAATGCGCCGATCCCTTTTTGTGAAAATTGTTGAAGCTTGCGAGGCAAATTGCCGGTATTTCACTCAGAGAAGGAATGTCGCGGGCTTAAAGGGATTTAGTGCATATCAAAAAATCTCCGCAGCTATGGGGGTGATTGCATATGGCGTTCCGGCTGACTATGCCAATGAGTATCTTCGCATTGGTGAACATAGCACTATTGAGTCTGTGCATAGATTTGCGAAAGTGATCGTCCGTGTCTTTGGTCCCGGGTATCTTCGGGCACCAAATGAAGATGACACAAAGAAATTGATGGCAGCTAATGAGGGGAGAGGTTGGCCTGGGATGCTAGGTAGCATTGATTGTATGCATTGGAATTGGAAAAATTGCCCCAAGGCTTGGCAAGGAATGTATTGTGGCAAGTCTCGTGATGCAACAATTGTGCTAGAGTCCGTAGCATCCGAGGATTTATGGATTTGGCATTGCTTTTTTGGTATGCCCGGCACACTCAATGATATCAATGTGTTGCAACGCTCTCATTTGTTTGCTAACCTTGCTAGTGATGATGCTCCTGCTTGCAACTACACTATCAATGGGCATGAATAAACAATAGTCCAGCTTGGTTGCAAAAATTAAAAATTCCGCTAAAATGGATACCTTGTTTAAGGCTGCTCTCTTGAGTGTTCTTGGTGAGAACATAGTTGATGCTTATGCGTCAATTGATAATGTAAAAGATATGTGGGATGCACTCGAGGCCAAGTTTGGGGTCTCGGATGCTGGCACTGAGCTGTACATCATGGAGCAATTCTATGACTACAGGATGACTGAAGAGCGCTCCGTGGTTGAGCAAGCTCATGAGATACAGTCATTTGCTAGAGAACTTGAGCACTTCAATTGTATCCTACCGGACAAGTTTATTGCCGGAGGTATCATCACTAAGCTTCCTCCCACATGGAGGAACTTTGCTACCTCACTGAAGCATAAGATGCAGGAGTTTTCCGTTCCGGATCTCATTGGTACTCTTGATGTGGAAGAAAAGGCGAGAGCAAAGGATAACCGTGCTCGAGGTATTGAGGGAGGTTCTAGTGCCAATCTGGTACAGAAGAAAAACTTTCAGCCCCACAAGTTCAAGAACAAGGTCAAGTTTGATGGTAAAGCAAAGTTTGATGGGAAAAACAAGGCTGTGCAGCACACGAACTTCAAGAAGAAGAATGACAAGAAGAAAGGTGCTTGTCATGTGTGTGGAGATCCTGATCATTGGGCTCCTAGTTGGCCCAATCGCTATGACAAGCGTCATCCTAGAAAAGGCGGCAAGACCGCTAATGTTGTCATTGGAGACAATGACATGAAGGATGCTGGGTATGGTATATTTCCCACTATTCTTTCAGTATGTCATTCTCCTGATTGGTTGATTGACACGGGTGCTAATGTGCATGTATGCGGTGATATTTCCATGTTTTCGTCTTATCAGACCGCAGGGACTTCAACCGTGCTGATGGGCAATGGTTCAAGTGCTTCTGTTCGTGGTGTTGGCACGGTCGATCTGAAGTTTACTTCAGGGAAAATCGTGCGGCTGAAGAACGTGCATTATGTCCCCTCCGTCAATAAAAATCTTGTTAGCAGATCTCTTCTGTGTAGAGATGGCTACAAGCTTGTCTTTGAGTCAAATAAATTTGTAATCTCCAAGTATGAAACCTTTGTTGGTAAAGGCTATGAGTCAAGAGGCCTGTTTCATTTATCCTTATCAGACGTTTGCAATAAAGTTGTTAATCATATTTGCAACAATAGTGAATCAAATGTGTGGCATTCATGTCTTTGTCATGTTAACTTTGGTTGCATGTCGCGACTAGTCAAGTTGAACTTAATGCCTAGTTTCACCACTATCAAGGGATCTAAGTGTCAAGTGTGTGTGCAAGCTAAGCAACCTCGTAAGTCTCACGTGACTGCGGAGACGAGAAATCTTGCACCACTAGAACTTATACATTCAGATCTATGTGAAATAAATGGTGTTTTGACAAAAGGTGGAAAGAAATATTTCATGACGTTAATTGACGACTCCACTAGATACTGCCGTGTGTATCTTTTGAAATCTAAGGATGAGGCTTTGAACTTTTTCAAGATCTATAAAGCTAAAGTGGAAAACCAACTTGATCGGAAAATGAAGAGGCTTAGGTCCGACCGTGGTGGAGAGTATTTTTTCCAATGAATTTGATGCTTTTTGTGCAGAACATGGTATAATCCATGAGAGGACGCCTCCCTACTCACCTCAGTGAAATGGGGTGGCCGAAAGAAAGAACCGTACTCTAACTGATTTGGTTAACGCCATGTTAGACACATCGGCTCTCTCCAAGGCATGGTGGGGGGAGGCGATATTGACAGCATGTCATATCCTAAATCGAGTCCCCACAAATAACAAAGAGATAACTCCATTCGAGAAATGGGAGAAGAAAAGGTTAAAACTCTCTTATCTGCGAACATGGGGTTGTTTGGCGAAAGTCAATGTGCCAATTCCAAAGAAGTGGAAGCTGGAACCAAAAACTATGGATTATGTTTTTGAAAGTGCGTTATATCGACTAGAGGAGGGTGAATAGGCGATTTTTATGAATTCTTCACTGAGGAATTTGCCGGTGAGGAAATTCCTTAGCGAAGAACTAGTTGCAGCGGAATAAGTACTCAGAAGTAAGCATAACAAGATACAAACATAGTCATCATGATGAAATGAAGACAAACAGAGAGTACAGAAAGCGTAATCACAGGATAACACAAGATGAAGACAAACAGACTGGAGAAATTGAACTGAGGAAATTGAGAAAGTCTTCAGCCGTAGTCTTCAAACACAGATATGAACAATCACTCAACACAGTAATGAGGAAATGAAAGAGTTGAGGAAATAGAACCAGTTAGGTTGGTGAAGACAATGATTTGGTAGACCAGTTCCAACTGTTGTCTCAGTTGTATGTCTGGTTGGAGCGGCTGAGTATTTAAACTCGAGGACACACAGTCCCGGACATCCAGTCGCTGAGCACGCAGCTCAGGACACCAAGTCCTCACCGTATTCTCATTGAACTAAGGTCACACAGACCTCGTCCAATCACTCGTGGTAAGTCTTCAGGCGACTTCCAAACTTTCACAGACTCGGTCACTCAGCGATCCACAATTCCTCTTGGATGCTCTAGACCATGACGGCTAACCATCTGGAAGAAGCACAGTCTTCAAAGGTAATAAGCGTCGGATTCACGCAGGATCAATTTCTTCAGTGATGCTCAATCACTTTGAGGTTTGTAGGTGTTTGGGTTTGGGATTTTCCTCACTCGATGATTTTCGCTCAAAGTCCTCGGAGGATGAGTTGCTCTCAAATGACAAGTGTCAGTTTTTCTCGGAGCAGCCAACCAGCTAGTGGTTGTAGGGGACGGCTATTTATAGCCTAGGGACCAGCCCGACATGATAAGACATAAATACTCTTCAATGATATAACCGTTAGGTGGATAAAATATTTTGGAAATTTGACTCTTAAATTCCTCAGGGCTACCATGTTCCTCACTGTGTAGGCAATCCGCACTGGCGAATTCCTAACTCCTCATTCAGAACAAATTCCTCAGCGACCAGAAGAACTTCATCTTTGTCATTGAAAAAAGTGACTGAACTGTATGAGATTTTCAAAGGCTTCACTCGAAGAGTTTAGTAGGTGTAGGATTTTGAGTTGAGCATCACATGGACAACCGAGCAATTGACCGGGTTTTCTCAAACTAAAGCCATCATCGATACCGGGCATACCAGACGCACACGAATCCCTATCCCGATCTGATACGGAGACTCCGTCACCTCCCTAGCCATCGGGATTGGACCGGCACACCTATAAGTAGCAAGATCTGAGAGACCGCTGAACCACGTCGATCGAATATCGTGGACGCCATCATAGGTACGCGCGTGAGCTACGCCGCCGAGACACCTGTGAACCACGCTGATCCAATGTCGTGGCCGTCATCTTGGAGAAGCGTGGCGCCGCGGAGTCACCGGTGAACCGTGCTGATACAACGCCATGGCCGTCATGATGGAGACGCACAAGCACTGCGCCGTGGCCTTCATGGATGAGCCGTCCATGACACCACCGCACGCCCCCCAAGAGCGGTCGCTGAGCTGTCCCCGGCGCCACCTCATCTAGCCAACCCGGGCTAATTTACGCCATGCGGGGACAGGGATCCATTATCCCGTGTTGCCGATGACCCAGGCATTCGACCGCTTGACGCCCTCCGCATTGTCTTGTACACGCTTCACACACGTCTCGCGGTTGTAGCGGATGACAAGGAGTAGCACGCCGACGTGCTACGACCTGGGGTGAGTCTTGCTATGGCTTCAGGTCGCTCTAGCTATTTTTCGACAGTAAGTTGAGGCCGCATGCAATTCTATGGAGCAGTCCCCTAAAATAAGCTAGATGGAGCAACGACGGTGGGCACGGAGAAAGCGCTCGGAAACCCCCACATTATCATTGGAATCGAGCGTAATATCGATCTCGGCATGAGGTGCGGGCCTACATGGACGCCAGTGGCGCATGCATGCGTGCAGCCCCCGACCTTGGCATCTAGTGCGTCGTATCGTGCCCTTGGGTACAGCACTGCTGCTTGGCGTCGAGGGTGGTCAAGATCAAGCAGCGGCGAGACTCAGGGATTCAGATAATCATAGATGGGGGCTCGCCTGGGGTTCCAGTGCAGTCTTCCTGCTACCCCGGTAACCCTCCCACTTCACATTTTTTTTCCACTTCGCCTATTTTCATGTGTTTTGAATTTGGGAGCGGTATATTAGGTAGACATATTTTGGTGAACTACAGATTTGAGCGTAGGGTAGAATTCTTGGTTATTTATAGAATTAGTTGGTAGGTACATTTTCATGAGTTTCAATGTGTCTTTCAGTGTATGATGGAATATTTATCCTATTTATATACTCCCAAAATTTCTGCATCATCTGATATATAGAAACAAATATATTGTCTAATTTCATATAAGAATTCGGACCAATGTCACCTTCCCTGCATTGGGTGGCTTCCTTATTATGAACTAAGCAAATCTGAAAATGACAAAAAAAAAAAACTACTGTAGAGATATTTAACTCATCAAGGTGGCAGGCTTGTGCTCGAAGTTGAACATGAGCAGCCTGCGCCGGCACGCACGTCGTGGTGATGAGAGCAGAGCACATGAGCGCTCATGTGGTTTTCCTTCGGCTAGAAGTTTAGAAGGGGATGTGATCCTCTGAATTTATTCTCAAGAAGTTCAGAACATGGTGACGAGAACAGTTGTTGGACACTGAATTGGATGCGCTGCGATCTCTTGAATAGCCATGTTCCTCTGCTTCTGAATTTATTCTCAAGATGGAGGTTTGTCAATTCTTATTCCGATTTCGGTTTCAAGGTGACTGCCCAAGAACTGTTTGAATGAAAAAGATTTATTAGTGCTAACATATCGTCACACGGCCCGGCGTACTACATTTATCGTGTGCCAACCTCCTTTTCGTCTTTCTATCTAAATCTCTGAATCTCTATCCCGTGGAGTCTTAACCCATAGAAGCAACTGAGTATGGCAATGCATCGTGGATCGTTGTACACCATTGGCTTCATAGTTCGTTTTTTATGAAGGTGCGTGCTGAAACCATAAGTTTGCATATTAGGACGAATTCTTATATCTAATTTACTACGTAATTTTACTATGATGCATGGATGATGTGCTCAGGTAATTTTGGATCATGTCATATGATTACTTGAAGGGGACTAGCAAAGAGAGGATTACTGATCCTTACCGACATGTACATGCAAGGGCATGCACAGTGTGATGTACGCATGTATAAATGTATGAACTATTTGTTCGATCATGTATAAAACAGAGCAAATTCAGCTTAAAAACAATAGGAGTGAAGGACATCTATTAAATCATGATTTGCTATACTAATCAAGAGAGGAAACAATTATACCTGTAGAAACTATGGATGAAAAAATGATATACCTATGTATACCATAGATCACTTAATCAAATGTTGAGAACAATTTTTAAAAAACTGAACATTTTATGGAAAGGCAAACAACATTTGAATATTTTGAAAAAAGAGAAAAGAAAAAGGAAATGAAATAAGAAACCAAATAAAGAAAACAAACAGAAAAAACTGAACATGTTTGTTTTCACGACATGTCGGCCCACGCATGTACACGGTCACGACTTACCGGCCCACGGCCCTCATGGCGCTGCGCGTACGCGAGACACACGACGGCGCAAGTATATACGCTGCCGGAGATGAGTCGTGCTCGCGCGCGCGGTGCAATTTTCCATTTCGTTACCGTGCAAGTGAATCTGCTCTGTCACTGTCAGGCGCGGGAGATGCCTCTCAAACTTGATCAAAATCCAAACTGAACCGTCCATCACATGATCCAGGGCTGCTTTCACTGGGATGAAGTCAGTAGGGTCATCATCTTAGAGCCCGCAACCATGCCCCGGTTTGTTCGCATGCCACACGGGGGCCTATTCCGTTCCGTCGGCTCCTCCGCCGCGCCCAGGCCATCGTGCCGCACTCCGGCAACGGCTGCGGGGCGGAGGACGGCGAGATGGATGCAGCAACACTGCTGCAACGATGGCCGATGGCCTCCTCCCTGTTTGGCTGTTGACTTCAGATAGATGCAGCTGAGATCAAAATGTAAATGTACATGATCACGACTCGAGTTTCATACATGTACCAGACCCCACGCCTAGAGCTAACGCTACAAACAATACTAGGAGTATCATTTTTTCCCCCACCAAAAACTGCATCTATCTGCCCGGCGGCATATGGTACACATCACACGAAGGACCAGTTGACGAAGCACAGGGCCAGGCAGTGGACGCCGCTGTCCTCGCCGAGCACCTTCCACGCCACGGCCTGGTCGAAGGACACGTGCCGGCCCATCCCCGACATGCACACGCCTGATGGCAGGTACACATGGCCCTGCAAGCAAGCGCACGACAGAAGAAAACAGAGTAATTTGTTAGCAACAACATTTCCTGCATATATATCGAGGGCTTGAACTGAAGCACAATGTGCGGTGCAGGTGGGTGGAATTGGTTTTCTTTTCCAGCATCAAAAGCTCGAAAAAGACGGTTATGAGCGAACGTCATCAAGTTGGGCCGATAATGGAGTGAGTACGTTAATGGAATTTTGTGAAATGTTCATTCGCCAACAGGCAACGGTACAGTTTGTGGTAGACAAAAAAAGGCTGTGTTATGTAATAAAGGGCAAGAAAGTAGCTGTACCTCTTCCACCAATTTTGAGATCTCCGTGAATAATGCTTTTCTTCCAGGCTCATCGAAGATCTTGTCCAGTGTCAGGTCTTGCAAGGCGACGAGGGAAGTTTCTAACATGTCAAGGCCTGCCTTGTTGGCGAATGTGAACACGGGTACTTCCTAATAGAGAATAAAGGCCATTACAGCATTTGTTGTCATAATAGGGTTAAGAACTGCAACTACGAGAGAACATAACCAAAATCATATGGGTTTGTTAGCATGTCAAAGTCTATGAAACATTAGATTATTTGGCCACCACAGGCTGCGGGAAACCTCAACTAAATTTTCTGTAAGGTTCACAAACTCTAAGAAGGTGGTTCACTGAAGCAACCCCTTGGAAAATATATAAGAAAAAGCCCTTATAGCATCACAGCACCCCGATCAAGACACCAGCCAGCTACAGAGTAAGTACTCCAAAATTGTTCACCATTCTCAGTCTCAGAAAGAAGCAAGTTACATGCTCATCTAGCAATATACTACTATCAGTTATTACTACTCCCTCCGTTCCGAATTACTTGTCTTGGATTTGTCTAGATACAGATGTATCTAGACTCATTTTAATGCTAGATACATCCGTATCTAGACAAATCGAAGACAAGTAATTCGGAACGAAGGGAGTAAATTCAAATATGCATTCAGACATTGGTTGAGTGGTATATTTCTAATAGTAACTAATTTCTTTAATCAGACCAAGATCAATTGATGAACATAGAAGTGGGAGCAGGCTTGAATTTCTCTGCTGAGATTCTTCAGATACCTTAAAAGAGCAGCACAGGATGGCATCTTGGTAGTGCCATAGCATCTTCAACAATGCTTCCCCAGCTACATCTGATTGAGCAAGTAACTCTACCCCTAGATGGTAACTGTGTGGACAGCAAAATTCTATGAGCTTGTAAATGCCATGGAAAAGCATCAAAAAAGTCAGACTAAGATGATGCCACAGGAAAAGAATCACAAATTCACTTACTGATAGCTCTGGCAAATCCACCGAGCAAGTGTCGCTGCTTCAGGAAGGCCAGAGAGTATCCTCTGCCCGGCATTTATACCAGATTGAGATGGGGATATAGCAATCGACACTCTTTGAACAGCAGAGACAATGCTACGAACGTACTGACGGGCCATAGCTGCAACACTATCTTGGAGATGCAGCTCATAAGGGAATTGAAAGGCGATTGTCAGCACAGATCTCACATTACAATCATCTGGAGATGCACCGGAGGCTTGGGCTGCAGTAGAGCCTACTTCAAGGCTAGATGCCAAATCTAATGTCCTACCAGAGGATACAACGTCCTGCATGGAATATGACGGTTAAAAACTTCTTTTAGATAAGGGAAGCACACATTTCTCCTGGACTCTGCATCAAGGATGCACACAGACACGGGCCCGATGGATAAAAACTTGGGCACACAAAAAAACAAAGTACACAAAAAAGTATGCATATATTGGAACAGAACTCTCAGCAATCATTGACCAAAATGAAGGAACTCTTGTTCAGAACATAGGAAACAGGGAGTAAAAGAAAGAATTTTTTTTGCATATATTTGAAGGATTTATGCAAATAAATTATCATCCAAGAAAAGTTAACAGTACCCCACGAACAATTTTACACTTGAGCAGGGTTAAGTTACAGAACAAAATTAAGGTCACCAGTAAAATAGCTAGTAATAGGCATCCAGAATACATTACAGTTTATTGCATCAACAGAAACATATAGTGAATACAGCACATGGTGATCTACAGAACGTTAGAACAGGGGAGTAATGTGGGTGGAAATGCTTAACTGTTTTCATGTCAAGTGGTATAACACGAAAGCCGGATGAAATCAAGGGAGCATCATCTGGAAAATCATCAATTGGTGCAAAGACAAGCTGGAAGGAGGATCCCACAGATTTCTCATCTATTCCTGTGCAAAGCTGAAATACCAAAAAAAAAAAGATGATACAACGGGAACTCAGTGCAGTATAAATAGTTTGTGGAATGGCAACCCTTCCAACTGAATAAAGGAATAGTAGAAATAGCAGACTTCAAGATCACATTAAGCCAAATTTCCTCGAAATAGCACAATTCAAAATCACATTAAACCAAGTTTCCCTGGGAAATCACATGGACCAGGATATTGGCATTCTTGTAGAAAGTTTTGCACCTTTTACTCCACTTAGCAAAATATACAGTATCAAAGCTACTTGGTATAACCAGATATCCAGACAAACATAGTTATGTTAGTGGTTACTTTATAGGCTAAGATTTGCTAATATGGCATAGTGAAACAGAAGCAAATATTAACGAGCTGCAATACTAAACAGAAGATATAAAGTCATCTTTTAAGTAAGAAATCACTGATACAGTGTTAGTGTGAGGCTAGTAAATTTCTTCCCCAAATAATGTAGGACACACCAACCAAACATTAGGGCGTAATGAGGTCCAAATTCCCACCTGAAGCATGTCGATATCCCTTGAAAGAAGAACTTCATCATGACTAAGAGGTTGTCCCTCAAGGCGAACAACTTCAAGAATCTGCACAATATTTGCTTTTTCTCAAGTTAATGAAGCGGTGCGGTACACCCACACCTAATATGGAAACAGAAATATCGAGAATGAAACTAACTAGTTATGTGCAATGTAACAATATCAGGGAAAATAAAAGTAAGTAGTTTATATATACCCTAAAATTTTTTTTACATAAAAGTAAGTAATTTATACACACCCTAAAAAACTAATTTACTTTTAAGTTTAGGTCATTATATCAATTAAAGAATAGTAGTAATACCAAATTACTCACAAAGTCACAAATGAAACAGCACAAGATTACGACAGAAACATCAATAAATGTACCTCCTCATTCTCTACTGTGTGAGCAAGTGGCATGATGATCTGGCTCCCAGAAAATCTCATCGGACGCAGCCCAGGGAATGGACAGGTGCTTGTTTTCAGTGCTGAAGCCAAATATGCATCCATACTGTAATCAGCCCACTCAGATCTATGTTCCCTCAGAAATCGAACTAGTATCGCAGGTGGGACACTCTACAATATCAAGTAAAGGAAGAAAGATGTAATATAAGAATTTAACTCAGTTGATCTAACAATTATTAAAATTTCAGAAAAAAGGGCAGACTAGTTTTAAAGCACTCAAATCTGGCACATGCAATATCCTTATGACGAACAAGTGTCTACAATATCACCTTTTACATAGCAATGAAAACAATTAAATTATAACCCTGAAACTGGTGGCCGAATTATAACATCTCAAATTCATAAACCAAACTTCAACATGCACAGCCATACATACATTCATCGAACTTAATTAGGATCTCGGTATCAATGTAAATAGATATGAGCAATGTACTATGTGCATGTGCATGGTGAAGCGTTGAACCACTAAAAGAAGTTTATTTTAGTACAAAATAACAAAGATGAGCCAATTGCAACATAATGAACTAAGAGCACCCTTACCTGCAATAACATTGATGCCTTGGCACATATAGTACCTCCAGGGGCTTCAAAAGCATTAACACCATTGCTGACGTTCCTAATTTTCTTAGTTGAGTTGCAAGCAACGACTACATCTTCAATGCCGTCTCCAGCCATTATGGACCAACCATCATCATTGAAACCACTGATGGCATCGTTAAAGCCTCTAAAAGAACGTAAAGAATGGCATTGGAAACATGTCAATAAGATGCACATTAACCGTTGAAAGAGTAACAGTTGATCCAAATTCACCTGCTCAGCCTTTGACTAAAGGTCCGTAGTACTGCAGGTTGCCTCCCCAAGGCATACACCACCTCACCGCTTGTTTCCTGAGCAATTTGTCTGATGTGGCGGAGTGCCTTGATATGTAGTGCAGTTAGTAATTTTTAGTATGAAGTATAGTGCAGAGAATGAACTCCCAACACCTCCTATAATGACTAGATATCAAAATCATTTTCACCACATATCAAATATAAAACTTCAGAGTTCATGAATAAGTGGTTTTCCACATAGTGAAGAGTTTTAAATGCAATTTCACATGCATAGATAGAGCGGAGCAACACTTTGCAAGCAGTAAACACTCACTGCAGTAGTCATTTTCTGAGCAACTACCCTAGAAGACTCATAGAGCGGACGAAGCACTTCAGGAATATTCCATGCCTGAAAGATGAATCAAAATCAAATGTTTAATTGACAATACATAGGATCAGTCATACATTCTTTCTGGGAAAAAACCAACATCAGAATGCAAACATAAGGGTACAGAGCAGGGATCAGACCTCAAATTCCAGATGGTCCACTATATGCACAATGGAACCTCCACCATCACAGGGGCGAACTAAATATCCACTTGGAAGCATTTCAGCTCTGACAAACTGTTGTGCAGAAGCTGCACTTGGACCACCCCCAGAACCACTCAAGGATCTCTCACAGACCTTACAGATGGAAGAAGATTAGCAACAGGTCATATCCTAGTTCGTATTCATTATTCGACAGAGTTAAAATAAGTAAACTTAGTGCTCATACATACATACCACAAGACTGCCATCTTCCACTATGGTTGTATACCTTAGAGTCCAAAAATCACGTGCAGGTACTAAAGTTGTTGGAGCATACAACTGCATATAAAAACAAATGGTAGAGTTCACAGCAGGAGCCATGTGCATCAGTACATAGGTAGAAGAAACAATTCAACCAAAAATGGTTTAATGCCGACCTGTGTGTAAACAAGTTCAATTGTTCCTCCATTTGCACCTGGTAACACTGTGAAGACTTCCAGGCTTCGACAGTCACGGAACCAAGACGGTCGATCTTTCAAGATCTCTACAACCTACATAACACAGTTCTATCAGACACACAATTTCTTGATTACCTTTACCAATTATAAGTTGCATTGACAGTTTGATTTTATGCAATTACTTAGTAGGCAAAAAATATGTGTGTGAGGTGAGGCATTCATCTCTTTTACACAACCTGAGTGGTCGGTGGAACTTTCCAAGAGCCAGTGGAAAAGGAGAATATTCAAATTTAAGGCATTAAGTATTCAATCGCATTCGAATCAAACTGTATTCCAATCTACTAATGTGAGGGAGGGCATTCTATCTTTGTACCATAGCCTAAGTGACCAGAGGAAACTTTCCAGGAGCCTACAGAAGAGGACACTATTCAAAGTTAAGGCCTTAAGTATTGAAATGTCTTCTGATCAAACTTTACTCTGTCATAAATAACTAAGAGATTGGCAGCAATATCTTCCATGGCATTTGTGTTTCTTTAAGCCACAACAAATCACCATATGCACAAAAAAACTTAAGTCTAAATCAGTTGCAAATAAGCTTACTAGCGCTCGAAATATTTACCCAGTTACCCCAGATAAATATTGACAGAAAAACGCTTGACATAACATAAATTTCAAAACTAAGCACCAAGAAGCAGTAAAACACTTACTTTTGTTGGTTCTAGATTCACCAAACCACAGGCACGGGCAGCAACACCACGGCAACCGTGTGAAATGGCCACGATACCAACCGAATCCGGACCAGGCTAACATCATGAAAACAGAACATAATTAGCATATCTCTGAGCATCTTATAAGTGTTAATCACACCAAAAAAAAACAGAGTTGGCATGCCACCTTCATCCCAGGCATCTGGACCCATTCAATAGCTGTCCCAGTAGCCTTCGAGAGGAATTCTGTCAAGGTCTCCTCTGCAATCGAAAGGAGCCTGGAACGAGAAAACAAAGCTAGTTTCAGGAAAGGACGATTCTGAAACGGTAAGGTCGGCAACAAGAATTCTTTCCTAGCTACCCAGAGCGGCTTTCTTACCCAGAAGGGTTACTTGCATCCCTTATAGGGTTTTGAGGGGTGGTCACATTTGATTCACAGCTTGCATCATTTGCCACTGAAGTCTGTATTCAATCAGCAGATGTTATCAGGCAAAAGTACGGTAAACGAAGAACAACCTGGTTAAATTTCTAACATCCCAAGGACTCTAGCCTCTAGGTGGTACATCTGCCTAAAAACTTATACCAACTGCACTACTAGTACACTGCCATACTCATTTACAAGTACAAAGCATCATATGGAACTGAACTTTCCCTCGCATGCCACGTGCTATGCAAAGAGGGATGTTAATGCGTAATTGTGTATTACATCATGCAAAACCAAATGTGAACAAACAAGATTCCAGCGTGACACCTACAGATCAACAACAAAGACTTACATTCTGCAGCTGCTGCCGCACTTGCGCATTCTCATGAACCAGCTGGGAGACCTGTTTCTGGAGACGTTCGTTCTCTTCCATAAGAAGCTTGTTCATGGCCGACACCTTCCTGTTCACGGACTCGAGCCGTGAAGACTCCTTCCGCAGCTTATCTCGGCACCTGTAACAGCCAAGCATAATCATCCACCTTAGCACAATATGACAGAAAAAAAGGAAGACTATAGACTTGATACAGGTGAAAGGCAGCAGCAGATAAGCAATTGACATGACGATTTCTCTCCATGTTGTGCAAAACAAATTGCCATGTTCACAGCAGCAATGTGACAGTTCAGAGCGCTACATTTTTACGAGAGTACCACCATGGCATATATTCTGAACTGACAGGGCATCCATTTCAGTAACCAAGTTTTTTTCTTCAGAACTAGCAAAAAAATTGTAGCTAGAATTTTTGTGATTACCTTCTGTTCTGGAACCAGACCTTGATCTGCCTTGCCTCGATGTTGGCAAGTATGGGGCACTCGCGCAGCAGCTGCTGCCGGCGCGAGGACGTCGGCTTGGGGCAGTCGGCGTACACCCGCTCGAGCGTGTCGACCTGCTCGGGCGTGTACCGCACGTATTTCCCCGAGTCCATCCCGGCTCCCCTGTCCGAGCCGCCGCCGCCGTCGCTGCTCCCCCCTCGCATCGCCATCGCCGCAGCCATTGATTAGATTGCCCCCTCAGCAAATGGACGCAGTAACAATAGCAATGTGCTGGTCTCCTTGTGCTCGGACACTTCAATCTCCAGCTGACGGAGATCTCTGAACCAAAAATAGGAAGGGGATAAACATCGTTTCTGACCAGAATTGTGGCGGGGACTGAATGAATGAGATGTACTACTCCTGTGCAGTAGTGCCGGAAGAAAACAAAACAAATGCAGGGGAAGTGGATTGAATCGTACAGTACAGTACGCCGCAACAAACGAACGAACAAAATTGGTACCTCCTGAAGTGGTGGGATAACAGTTAATGGCGCGCGCAGCAACGAGATCCAAAAATGCAGGACAAATTTGGTGAAGCCGGCGCTAGATCACCCCTCTCTGTACAATGGGAGCGAAGAGGAGGATATATGCGAAACTACTGTAGAAATCTACTGTGCGTATGTAGTACTAGTGTCCAAAATTGAGTAACCCCCCAGAAAAAAACTAGCGCATGGTTGCATCGACGGGGACCCAAAATCAAAATGCGGCGGCGCGTCGGTAGATCCCGGGCAGGGAGAGGCAGAGAGGCGCGCTCACCTACCTCGGCTCCCGGAGCGCGCGCGGGCTGGGCGGAGCGGCGGCGCCCGGAGACACGACACCTCGCCGCTCACAGCTGGCGCCTCCCGCCGCCGGAGAGCATCGGATGGGGCCCGGGTTGGGTACCAGCCGCCGCCGAAGAACTCGGGTCCTCGCTGGGCGGGCACACTGGTTGGGTAGGTTGCGACTGCGGCGTGGTAATTGAGGAGCGAGAGAGAGCACGGGCAGGTCGGAGGAGAGAGAGGGGAAAAGGTGACGGGACGACAGCTTTAAAGCCCGCCCAGTGGACGGGACAGCGACGCGGAACAGCACCGCCGCTTGCTCCCGTCCAAACAGCGCCTTTTTCTTCCCTCCCCGTTGCTTCTCTTCTTTCGCGAAAGCAAAGCCTGCCTGCCACGAGCAGTACGAAATGTTTGTTAAATTACATCACACCATGTGGGTACTGCTTGCCTGCTTGCTTACTTACTAAAGCTAATCAAGGTTACCGTCCAAGCAAAGCTAAGGCCAAGATGGACATTGTCGGTCTATCTTTTCTCTCCTCTTCTGTATGTAAAACAAAGTGAAAGCGGTGCAGGAGCGAGGGGAGCTTTAATCCGGCTGTCCACCGGCCCGTAATGGTGACGCGCTGCATCTGCATGCGTGTGTGGGATGAAAAAAGAAGGTAAATATGTATCTTACGTTGTACGCATGCATGCGCACGCGGGAAAAGCTTGGAGCTAGGCTAGCACGCTCTCAGTTGTGGCCACTCCCAATTGCCCCTCCCCAACATGGCTCCAACTTCCTAGTACTAGTATATTATTATGTGCACTTTGTCATCCGGCCATCCGGGGAGGAGCATGGCCGCCATACATTTACTAGTGTTTTCAATCAAGATGCAAGCAAGCAAGCAAGCGCACCGCATGGGAGATTTAGTAGATAAACATAAGTATGAGTATTCATTCATTGATCCACCCTCGATCGAGCCACGTAAGGTAGGCAGGTAGGTAGGTATGTAGGTAGTATGGGCGTGTGGCATGGGTTAATCCCGTGCATTACTAGGAGAGGGTCGACGGCGATGTGGTTGCTACTCCTACTTACTAGCTCCCCTTCTGAGTTTTGATTCTCCCTCTATATCCAGAAATAAGAGAAGGATGGATGTACAAGCCTCCTCAGCGATCGCGATTCTGGACTGTTGGATGCGATTTTTGGATGCGTTCTCGTCCGTCCGATCGAGATCTGGAGAAGCCTGGGCCGTTGGATCTGGGATTGACACTGCTGGAATGAATAGTAATGGCAGCAAAATGTAAATATCGTGCCCCCACCGGGGTATCTCGGTCATTTCGTTTTCCGGGGGTATAAAACGGGAGAGGTAGCGCTGGAACCCTAGCCGATTCCCTCTCGCTCCTCCCCGCTCTCCTCTCCTCCCTATCGCCGCCAGCCATCCTCCCAGCCCCGCCTCTTCTCCTCCCCACAGCCCCCCTCCTCCGGAGAAGCAGCAGGCCCCGCCCGACGCGCCGCCGCCGCCGTCACGCGCGACCCTCCTCTCTCGACGCCCGCTCGCACCGACGCATCCAGGGCTGCTCTGGCTCGCGTGGCGCCTCCACCGCCGGCAGTAGGGGGCCGCAGCGGCCGTCGTGCAGCCCGACGACCAGGAGCGCCTCGCTTGTATGTATGTGTTGAAGCTTCACCATGCGTCGATCTGAACTACATCAACAACATCGAAAACCAAAGGTACAATATAGCTAGGCATGGTCCCGTGGACCGTGCATATAGTATGTGTTGAACGTACGTCCAGGTAAGCGATCACCCTCAACCTAGGCAGGTATGGCATGGGCTAATTACTGGAAGGTGTGTTACTAGGATCAACGGCGGTGCAATCTCGAGACTTGCCTCGAGACAATGTGATCACGAACGGGATTGAGCGATAGACTTTTGCACACTAATCAAATAGCTCCATGCTAATATCTCTGTTGCTCTATCCCGTGATCTGATCTCGATACCAACGGACCTTCCGGTCTACTGTCAAACGGAAAAAGAAAGCAATTTTTGATATATCGCGAGACCATGCACACAAACAAATTAAGCAATAATAGCAAGAGAGAGGCATGATATTAGTTGGTGTCTGCGCGCGCGCGCAAGGGTTCTCTCTCCGCAGTACTTTCTAGTCGGCATATAAGAATTGCCTTATGTCAAACGTAGTAAAGATGCCTTACATTATAGGAAAACGGTTTTTTTTATCAATTTTGTCATTAAAAGTTACAGCTGCTCAAAAATGCCATCGTTTCATGAAATGCTTGCTCAAAAATGACATTAGAGCATCTACAATCGGACGTAGCAAATATTACCTCTTAAACGCCCGCGGACGCATCCGGTTAGTGACCGGGCGTGTCCGTTTTGAGCCCTCATTTATCCGTCCGCGCGGCCACATTCCTCATTTTTCTCGTTATATGTCCGGTCACTTGCACGTGATTGGAGGAGACAAAGGGAGAGAAATAAAAGAATGCAAAAGAAAGAGAAAAGGTGGTCCGGGTGGGGCCGCGTCCTACGTGGCGGACTGCCCGGACGCGCCCGGTCAGTGATCGGGCGTGTCCCTTTTGAGCCCTCATTTATCCGTCTGCGCAGCCACACTCCTCATTTTTCTCCTCATATGTCCTGTCACTTGCACGTGTGACTGGAGGAGACGAATAGAGAGAAATAAAAGAAAGAAAGAGAAAAGGTAGTCCGAGGTGGGGCCACGTTCTACGTGGCGGACTGTCCGGACACGCACGGTCAGTGACCGGGCGTGTCCGTTTTGAGCCCTCATTTATCCGTTTGCGCAGCCACACTCCTCATTTTTCTCCTCATATGTCCGGTCACTTGCACGTGATTGGAGGAGACGAAGAGAGAGAGATAAAAGAATGAAGAAAGAAAGAGAAAAGGTGGTCCGGGTGGAGCTGGGTCCTACGTGGCGGACTGCCCGGACGCTCCCCGTCAATGACCCGGCGTGTCCGTTTTGTGCCATCGTTTATCCGTCCGCGTAGCCACACTCCTCATTTTTCTTCTCATATATTCGGTCACTTGCACGAGATTGGAGGAGACGAGGAGAGAGAAATAAAAGAATGATGAAAGAAGAAAGAGAAAAGGTGGTCCGGGGTTGGGCCTATGTGGTGGACTGCCCGGGTGCGCCCGGTCAGTGACTGGACGTGTCCGTTTTGAGCATTTATTTATCCGTTCGGGCAGCCACACTCCTCATTTTTCTCCTCATATGTCCAGTCACTTGCACATGATTGGAGGAGACGAAGAGAGAGAAATAAAAGAATGAAGAAAGAAAGAGAAAAGGTGGTCCGGGTGGGGCCGCGTCCTACGTGGCGTACTGCCCGGACGCGCCCCGTCAGTGACCGGACTTGTCCGTTTTGTGCCATCATTTATCCGTCCGCGTAGCCACATTCTTCATTTTTCTCCTCATATGTCTGGTCAATTGCACGTGATTGGAGGAGACGAAGAGAGAGAAATAAAAGAATGAAGAAGGAAAACGAAAAGGTGGTTTGTGGTGGGGCCGCGTCCTACGTGGCGGACTGCCCGGACGCGCCCGGTCAGTGACCGGGCGTGTCCATTTTGAGCCCTCATTTATGTTGGGGAACGTAGTAATTTCAAAAAAATTCCTACGCACACGCAAGATCATGGTGATGCATAGCAACGAGAAAGGAGAGTGTTGTCCACGTACCCTCGTAGACCGAAAGCGGAAGCGTTAGAACAGCGCGGTTGATGTAGTCGTACGTCTTCACGATCCGACCGATCCAAGTACCGAACGTACGGCACCTCCGAGTTCAGCACACATTCAGCTCGATGACGATCCCCGGACTCCGATCCAGCAGGGTGTCGGGGAAGAGTTCCATCAGCACGACGGCGTGGTGACGGTGATGATGTTCTACCGACGCAGGGCTTCGCCTAAACACCGCTACGATATGACTGAGGTGGAATATGGTGGAGGGGGCACCACGCACGGCTAAGGAACGATCACGAAGATCAACTTGTGTGTTATGGGGTGCCCCCTGCCCCCGTATATAAAGGAGGGAGGGGGGAGGTGCGGCCGGCCCCTAGGGGTGCGCCTGGAGGAGTCCTACTCCCACCGGGAGTAGGACTCCCCCCTCTTGCCTTGTTGGAGAAGGAAGGGGGGAGGGGGAAAGAGGAAAGGGGGCGCCTCCCCCCCTTTCCTTGTCCTATTCGGACTAGGGGGGAGGGGGCGCGCGGCCTGCCCTGGCCGGCCCTCCTCTTCTCCCTTAGGGCCCATGTAGGCCCATTAACCCCCGGGGGGATTCCGGTAACCCCCCGGTACTCCGGTAAAATCCCGATTTCACCCGGAACGATTCCGATATCCAAATATAGGCTTCCAATATGTCAATCTATATGTCTCGACCATTTCGAGACTCCTCGTCATGTCCGTGATCACATCCGGGACTCCGAACAACCTCCGGTACATCAAAAAACTATAAACTCATAATATAACTGTCATCGTAACGTTAAGCGTGCGGACCCCTACGGGTTCGAGAACTATGTAGACATGACCTAGAACAGTTTCCGGTCAATAACCAATAGCGGAACCTGGATGCTCATATTGGCTCCTACATATTCTACGAAGATCTTTATCGGTCAAATCACATAACAACATACGTTGTTCCCTTTGTCATCGGTATGTTACTTGCTCGAGATTCGATCGTCGGTATCCAATACCTAGTTCAATCTCATTACCGGCAAGTCTCTTTACTCGTTACGTAATACATCATTCCGTAACTAACTCATTATCTACATTGCTTGCAAGGCTTATAGTGATGTGCATTACCGAGAGGGCCCAGAGATACCTCTCCGACAATCAGAGTGACAAAACCTAATCTCGAAATACGCCAACTCAACATGTACCTTTGGAGACACCTGTAGAGCTCCTTTATAATCATCCAGTTATGTTGTGACGTTTGGTAGCTCACAAAGTGTTCCTCCGGTAAACAGGAGTTGCATAATCTCATAGTTATAGGAACTTTGTATAAGTCATGAAGAAAGCAATAGCAATATACTAAACGATGAAGTGCTAAGCTAACGGAATGGGTCAAGTCAATCACATCATTCTCCTAATGATGTGATCCCATTAATCAAATGACAACACATGTCTATAGTTAGGAAACATAACCATCTTTGATTAATGAGCTAGTCAAGTAGAGGCATACTAGTGACATTAAGTTTGTCTATGTATTCACACATGTATCATGTTTCCGGTTAATACAATTATAGCATGAATAATAAACATTTATCATGATATGAGGAAATAAATAATAACTTTATTATTGCCTCTTGGGCATATTTCCTTCAATTTATCCGTTCGCGCAGCCACACTCCTCATTTTTCTCCTCATATGTCCGGTCACTTGCACGTTATTGGAGAAGACGAAGAGAGAGAAATAAAAGAATGAAGAAAGAAAGAGAAAAGGTGGTCTGGGGTGGGGCTGCGTCCTACATGGCTGACTGCCCGGACGCGCCCTGTCAGTGACCGGGCGTGTCCGTTTTGTGCCCTCATTTATCCATCTGCGCAGCCACACTCCTCATTTTTCTCCTCATATGTCCGGTCACTTGCACATGATTGGAGGAGACGAAGAGAGAGAAATAAAAGAATGAAGAAAGAAAGAGAAAAGGTGGTCCGGGGTGGGGCCGCGTTCTACTTGGTGGACTGCCCGGATGCGCCCGGTCAGTGATCGGGCCTGTCCGTTTTGAGCCCTTATTTATCCGTCCGCGCAGCCACACTCCTCATTTTTCTCCTCATATGTCCGGTCACTTGCACGTGATTGGTGGAGATGAAGAGAGAGAACTAAAAGAATATAAAAAGAAAGAGAAAATGTGGTCCGGGATGGGGCCGCGTCCTACATGGCAGACTGCCCGGGAGCGCCCGAGCGCGTCCGCGAGCCCTCATATCGTCCCCATATTTGAGATGGTTATGAGGGTTTGTGAACAACCCGGACGTATAGCGATGATATGAGGGGTCCGCTTGGGTCACGTTTTCCCTTCTCTCTCCTGTCCGGTCACTGACCGGTCGCGTCCGAGGGCGTATGGGGGATGGTTTGAGGCGTCTGGCTGTAGATGCTCTTGGATATCTAAAAAATGCCACTGTTTCATTAGATGTTTGCTCAAAAATGACATTAGACATCGTTGTTGTCAAGTCAAACCCGTTGACCATGTTATATGACAAAAACATCCCTAGACCCACATTCAGCTCTCTCTATATCACAACGATAAGTGTGGACTCCACTTGTCAGGAGTCAGCAAGTGAATAATTTTAGAGGAAAATAGGAACGTTGTTGGGATCAAATGGGATTCACACTTTCTTGTAGTGAGATAGAGGAGAGCTGACATATTGGTCCATATGAATTTCGGTCGTTATAACATGTCAAACGAGATTTGAGCTAACAGTAATGGTGTCCGGTGACATTTTTGAGCATGCGCCTAACGAAGCGATGACATTTTTAAGCAGTTGAAATTCCTAGCGGCAAAACTGAGTAGTGAGACATAACCAGTGACATAAATAATAAAACCGATAGAAAAAATATCAACATTATTCATCACAATATAAAATCTGTATCATTAGACACATCATTGAATTAACTTTCTTATTGTATATATATCTAGTATTGTAGATGTCGATAATTTTATATATAAATTTGTCAAAATTTATAAAGTTTTCACTTAACACAAATCTTATATGTGAAGTAAAAGAAACAATGTAAGTATTCAATTACACAAATCGATCACAAAATGTAGTTGGTAGATCATAAACTCGACAAGATGATGTTGGTTGAAGGCAATAACCATGGATACGTGGATGGGATGGACGCAACCTACCGATCAATAGTGAAGCCGTGGCATGAAACATGAGATGAGCGGGAAATGCATGGCGGCGCTAGCTAGACACCATTGTGATGATGGCATGCCAGAAATTGTGCAGCCATGCATGCATATAAGAACCAAATTGAATTATGGGCATGAGCAAAAATATAGTAGGATCAATTTTAAACACAAACTAGATATTGCATTCAAGCATCTGCAGCCGGGCGTCCCAAACCCTCCTCAAACGCCCGGGCGGGCCGCCCGGTCAATGGCCGGTCACGATTTTTTGACCCAGACGAACACCTTAAACGGACCTCAAACGGCTGGGCAGACTGGCACCCCTTATATCCAACCCAAATTTGGAGCGGATATGGGGCGCCCGAGCACACCGGCCACGTCGGCCTGAAACAGGGTCCCATGCGGAAACGCCTGGAAACCCGGCGGTCCGAAACTCGTCTCCTCCGTCGGACCGCTGGCGCCACTCCGGCGGACCGAAGCTCGTCTCCTCCGTCGGACCATTGGCGCCACTCCGGCGGACCGCGTACTGCCTAGCCCGGCTATTTAAGTCGACCAGCGACACCGAAACCCTATCATCCATCCACATTTTCCTCCGTCTGTCCGCCGCTGCCGCCACTTTCCACTCCACCCGTCCGCCTAGTAGCCATGCCCCCATGCCGCCGGGTGAGGAGCGAGCCATTTGTGACGCCGGAGCGCTGGCTCGAGCTCCCTGAGTAGATCTGAGCTAGGCGTGAAGCCCGATCGCCGCGGGCTACCTCTGGATGTAGTGGATCCGGAGGAGGAGTTGGAGGAGGAGGAGATGGTGGAGGAGGTTGAGGAGGAGGAGGAGGATGTGGGGGACGCTGGCGACGCGGATTTGCAGGCGGATGAGTAGGCCATCCTCGATTACCTCCGATCGGAGTCGGCTGCGAAGGCGAGATGCTGGTGTCGGAAGGAGATGGAGGCGCAAGAGGCTGCAGAGGAAGCGGGGTTGTTCGCCTACATGGATGAGGACGAGCAGGAGGAGGATGAGCCGGAGCCCTCCTACCCGCCCGTCCAGTCGGTGCCCGGCAACGTCGAATTGGACATCTCCAACGACGAAGACTAGTTAGGGTAGCACACAGTATGTAGTACGTAGGATTTCTTTTGCATGTTTTGTATGGATCTAGAGGATAAAATATACGAGAGGCGGATGCAGAGTGGCTAATTCGAGGCTTGGCGGGTCACTGTCCGCAGACGTGTCGGCATGTCTGCGGGCGTTTGAGGGGTCGAATTTCTAAATTTCAGCTGTAGGTGCTCTTATGTGAGAGAAGGACTGGTAGCAGCAATTCTCGCCGCAATTGACATTAGCCTTTCCAGGGTACAAGGATATTGTGAAAGGCTAATGTCAATTGTGGCCAGAATGGTTCTTCTGAAAGCGGTGATTCAAGCCCTACCGGCCTATTCTATGAGTTGTTTTAAGCTCACTAAAGACTTATGCCAGAAGGTCACGGCAGTGATGTCAAAGTTTTGGTGGGATGAATCTCTAGACAAGAGAAGAATGCATTGGCAATCGTGGGAAAAGATGGCCGTCTCAAAATCCAAGGGAGGTCTGGGATTTCGGGATTTGCAGCTTTTCAATGATGCAATGCTCGCCAAGCAGGCGTGGTGGCTGCTGGATAAGCCAGACAGTCTATGCGCGCGTGTCCTAAAGGGACGGTATTACCCAGAAGGAGATTTTTTGCAAGCAGGATGCCCTGCTAGTGCCTCTACTACGTGGAAAGCCATAATCATCAGGAGAGAAGTGCTGAAGAAGGGTTTAATCCGTAGAGTTGGTGATGGCATGACTACGGAGGTATGACATGATAACTGGATACAAGGAAGCAAAACTTTCAAACCAGTATGCAATATTGGAAGTGAACCCATCCACCTCGTGTCTGATTTGATGACGGATGATAGTGAGTGGGATGAGGAAGTTATACACAGAACTTTTATCGGCCCGGATGCGCTGGCGATTCTCAATATGCCAAGACCGCGGGTTGCTATACCTGATTCTTGGGCATGGGGCCATGAGAGATCTGTGATTTTCACGGTTCGATCGGCGTACAGAATGCTTATGGAGGATCGTGAGAACGACCTGAACCGGGTTGGCAGTTCGTCCCAAGGGGAGGAGATTTGGAAAGCACTATGGTGTGTCAAGGTACAACCAAAGATACGGATCTTTTGATGGCGGGTCCTAAAAGGATTCCTGCCGGCGAAGGAAGAATTATGCCGAAGACATGTAGGGGAGGATCCTACATGCCCAATGTGTGGTTATCAAGAGGAATCGCTGTTTCATTCCCTGGTAACATGTGAACATGCGAAGCTATGCTGGAAAGAGGCAGAAACTTTCTTTGAACTTAAAGTGCCACGGCTGCACCCAGCTACGTGGTCGAGGGACTTACTTGATCCCAACTTCATTGGGAAAGACAGAGCGGCTATTATTATATCAGTCATGTGGATTATTTGGTCAAGCAGGAATAGGTACACTCACGAAGAAGTCAAGTACCAGCCCGGGCGATCCATGGTCCTAGTGAAGGAACTCATTCAAGCCTTGTATATCCCTACTGAAGGGGTTGACAAGAGAAATTTCGGCAAGGAGAAATGGAAACCGCCGGAAGAAGGGTGGTGCAAGATCAATACGGATGCTTCTGTTAATGTCATTGGAGGATCATCGGCGATTGGGATGGTGGCGCAGGACCATGCCGGAGAGATTATGCTAGCCACAGGCCGTAAGTTGCCGGGCGTGACCGACCCTTATTGCGCTGAACTGGTAGGTGTCAGAGAAGCTGTGTGTCTGGCTATGGAGAAGGGCTGGACACGGGTGACCATTGAGTCGGACTGCAAAACTATCATAGACGAGTATATGGCGACAGAGAGCAGGTCGACAGGAAGCCCAATTATCAGCGAGATCAAATCCTATCTCCACAATTTTCAGGGACTTCGAATCAACTATGTAAGTAGAGAGGCCAATGAGGCTGCTCACTGGTGTGCTAGAGAGAGCCTTGCAAGTACCTCGAATGTAACTTCTTTTGATGTTTTCCCTGCTTCATTGATTGCCTTGGTGCAATCGGATGTAAACCGTCAACTTAATGAATAAAGGCCTCTGAGGGCGGTTCTCAAAAAAAAAAAAGCAATTTGCATACCACCTCGATCGTTTGGTATGCACGCCCGTGGACCGGATGCGTAGGAGCCCAGGTGGCAGGGGTAAGCCGAGAGCGCACTGGATGGCCACTCACCGCGTCACGGGCTTGCGAGTGGTTGCCGTTGGAGTGCCAGTGCGCCACGACGGTGCGTGCGACAACACACGGACGACGACGACGGAGGTGAGGAGAGAAGCCGATGCTCGGTCTGTTTGTCTATCTGTCTGTGCCGACACCACACGCGCGTACGAGTCGCGTCCAAAACCAAGATCCGCGTTATCTGTACATGATCCCAATTGAACCGTATGGCTGTTTGTTTGTACGTGCATACACAACGACAACAAAAATACATGTCCTGTCAGTATCGTGGTGCATGCATGCATGCATGCTGGCACGTACGCGGGGCCTGCCTGCATACGCATGTCCGACCGAATACATATGTACTCCCTCCGTTCCTAAATATAAGTCTTTTTAGAGATTCCACTATAGTCTACATACGGAGCAAAATGAGTGAATCTACACTTTAAAATATGTCTACATACATCCGTATATAGTTTGTAGTGAAATATCTAAAAAGACTTACATTTAGGAACGGAGGGAGTAGAAGCTTTCTTTGAACGTTATTTGGGCCTCCCGACTGCGATTGGTAAAATCACCTGTGGGACTTTTGATCACATGGTGGATAGATGTCGTGATAAAATGCGTGGCTGGTCAGATCGAGCGAAACATGGCTTGTGCGGTTAGGGAGGTTCTTCTCAAGACAGTCGTCCAGTCAATCCCCACCTTCAGTATGAGTTGTTTTCTCTTGACTAAGAAAGTTTGCAAGTCGATCACATCATGCATGGCAAAGTATTGGTGGGGCAGCTCGATCAACAAGCGTTCCCTCCATTGGCTCTCTTGGGACAAGCTTGAGGTACCGAAAGCGAAGGGCGGCATGGGTTTCCGCAACATGCAGTCATTCAACTTAGCGATGCTTGGGAAACACGGCCGGCGCCTTCTCACAAGACCGAACTCCTTGTGTGCCAGGGTACTGAAGGGCAAATATTACCCTCATACAGATTTTCTCAATGCGACAGTTCCGGCCAGAGCTTCGGCAACTTGGAAGGCAATTGTAGCAGGGTGAGATGCACTACAGGCTGGCCTTATTTGCCGAGTAGGAGATGGCTCAACCATTTCAACATGGACAGATAGTTGGATTCTGAACACGACCACGCTGAAACCCACGGGGCGTCTCGGCACTGCACCGCTCATCAGGGTCTCAGATCTTATCGATGAGTATACGGGGAACTGGAATGAACAAATTGTCCGTCAGAACTTCTTGCACCCGGATGCGGTAGCCATTCTAAATATACCACTTAATCCGGCGGGTGGCGAAGATACTTTGGCTTGGGCTTTGGAGAAGTCAGGCATCTACACTGTAAAATCAACGTATCGATCTCTTGTGACTCGCAACGAGCTTGGATCTTTAGAGGAAGGGACGATTACAGAAACTTCATCAGCTATTAAACAGTTGTGGACTGCTCTATGACGACTACAAGTCGTTCCCAAAGTTTGAGTATTTTGGTGGAGAGTCCTCCGAGGGATACTCCCTGACTCGACTACCTTGCGTTACCGTCATATAAAGCAGGTGGGTTTGTGTGACATTTGCAAAGCGATGGATGAAGACATGCAACATGCACTGATCCATTGCACTCATGCAAAGGCTTTCTGGGATGCGGCAAGGGACATATTTCAGCTATATCTTCCACGCTTGCACCAAGACACGTGGGCACGTGACATATTGCTTGATCATATGTTTATTGATGAGGAAAGATGCAAGATTATCACTATAATGCACAACATTTGGTCATCACGGAACTGTTGGACTCATGATCGCAATGGTTACAACCCGTACAAGCTTTGAAATGGGTTCACGAGACCTTGGCGATCTTGGAAATTCCTTCTTTGCAAAGGAGATCGGGAGCTGGACAGTGTTGGAGGCCACCTGAAGCTGGTTGGGTCAGTATAAACACTGAGGGCGCACTCAATGTTGAGGATATGAAGGGTGGAGCGGGAGGTGTGGCTAGGTCACACATCGCGTTTCTTGGTGCTTGGTGTAATCCACTGGTTGGCATAACGGACCCCTTCATAGCAGAGTTGCTTGCTTTTCGAGACGGGATGATCTTTGCGCAACTCCGTGGTTTCTCACATGTGATCTTGAAGATCGACTGCTTGGAGCTAGTTGATCTATGAAAATCGCGCAGCAACACTCGATCAATTGCAGCGCCTATCTTGAACGAATTAGAGGAAATCGGTGCTACATTTGCTTCATTTTTTGTTCTCTGTTGCTCATGTCAGCGGGGAAGTTAATATTCCGGCGCATTAGTGTGCTCGTCTAGCTAGCACACTTGATGGCACCGAGAGTTGGCTTGATGCAAGCCCTGAGTTTCTGGTTTCTTGCCTGCAGGCAGATTGTAATACTATGATATTACGTTAACAAAGTCCCCTGAATTCAACGAAAAAAAAAGAATCCAAACGGAAACCCACCGTGCCGTTCGTATGCCCCAGCGGAATCCCATGCATGCATGCATTTCTCAAGCATATCATCCGGGGCCAGCCAGCAGGTTGTCGCTGTTCCAGTCCTCAGTTCGCCATGGATTTTGGCTTAGATGGGTGGAGGCCGGGGGTGCCGAAGTCCTACGTGAGACTGGTTGTAATGGGTAGTATCATAAGTTAGTATCATGCATATGATACTAGTCTATGATACTACCTTCCTAATGCATAATATCATATGGTAGTATCATATATGACTTTATTTATTGCCATGCATGACACATACTAGTGTAGCATTTATTATGATACAGTATCATGATATGATACTCAACCCTCTCTTACTTCATTTAATTCTATGCCGCCTCATCAAAGTTGCCTAGTTGGCATGCATGATACTAGCTATGATACTTCCATTACAACCAGCCTGAGGCTGGTCATAGTGGGGAGTAACTTAGACTAGTGTCATGCATATGACACTAGTGTAAGTTACTACCTCCATAGTGCAAAGTAACATAGTAGTAGTATCATAGATTGCTTCATTTATTATCTCATAGACTCATTTTGCCTCGGGAAGCACTATGTTACAGTAACATATTATGTTACCACAAGCACCTCTTTCTCATTAAATACTTGCCACATAAGCAAAATTGTCTTGAGATGTGTTAAGTTACTACCTAAGTTACTCCCACTATGGCTAGCCTGACGGATATCCAGCCCCCGCAAAGCCCCTCCTGGTTTACTTTCGGTTCACGGGATTTCGAACAAGCAGACCCATCCGCAGACTGATAGGATACCGTGTCGATGACTTAATGCGTCCTTGGTTCAGACGTTTGCGGGCATTTTGAGAGTCCTGTCGGCGACGCATCGGTACACGATGATGACTCGCTTGGACTTTCCATGGATGGGCAGGCAGATAGTCACCCATCAGTTAACACCTGCAGCCGTTATCTTCACTGTACTTCCACAGCACGCGTGCATTGGCCTCACAAACACAACACACAGGGGCAGGTACTCTGCAGTCTGTCTACTACGCTGGACGTGGACGACCAGCTGCTCGATTTCAAACCGGGGGTAGTATTGATGATATTTTGTGCCAGCATCATGACCCGGTCGGAGTTGTAATCAAGGCCTGCGACGGATCAGGCCGCCGGTAGTAGACGGATTTCGTTGCGGCGTTTTGTCATCGTTTCGCCTAGGACACAAGCAAGCGAGTGATCTTAACTGCGCAGGCACCCCTCAAAAAGAAATTGCCCAAGTTTTCGAAGGTACCAGGCTGGGACAGAGCCAGGATTTGGACATGAGGGGAGCGGAAAATCAAAGCCATGTCTTTAAAAAAAATCACCTCATATGCTCCGTCTACCATTATGCATAGCTTTATTAGTACAATTGTTCTTCTCTAAATTGTGCCTGAACTCTTTGAAAGTGTAACTTATGAATTTCTTGTTGCATGATATGCTAGGTATATTTTGCATTATTGGTGCATTCCAAAGACAACATCATTTATTTGCTATAGTGGAGTAGCAACTTCAGCGCTTTAAGATAATTCAAGATAATTAATAAGGCAACAACTTCAACGGTTCGAGAAAAATACCTTTATTTGTAGACCGTGTGTATTCGTATATGGATATTCTCTCATGTATGGTTGATAAGCACCCTCCAGAATATAAAATCACGGTGCTTCTTTTTCGTATCGTGAGGGAGTTCCCAAATTTGTTGGTGCTTACAGCGTCCCTTTCATCAGTAGTGTTATCTGCAATAGACTGTTCTGTGACTTCTACCGATGCCAGAACCCCTTAATCATCAGTATTGTTATTTGCAGTAGGTTGCTCCTCAGATGGATTTACATTTTCGACATCAGTAATGTTCGAGGTTGAAGTCAAAGCAATTGGCTTGAAAAAGGAATTTATCCCTTAATTGTTAATGTCTTTTGTTTCATGGTTGACTACTGTAACAAAAAAGAAACTTGATTAATAGATTAACACACTTTTTTATTGTACATAATACCAATTGACCAAACTAAGATTGTACGGTTCATAATAGAAATCCTAATAGCTACTAGCATCTGGTTGTACCTTCTTCCTCTATATGATCTCCCGACGTTTAGCAGTGCTCTGATCTGCATGCAACTTGCGTTGGACACCGAAGAGTGGATTGTAAATCGAATGATGGCGTCCTCGTGATGAGCGATAGCCAGCACCCGCAATTGTAAACAGAGATTTGCACGAGAGGCGGCCGCCGGCGGCGGCAACAGATGCAATTAACTCCGGCCAATTAGCAGACGCACAGTATATAGTACCTGCTACAAATCGTTTGAGGGGGGCGAGCGATTGGCAGGGGTCTAGCCCCTGCTCGCCCCCCTCCTTGTCTCCGCCCCTACCAGCCCAAGTTTTTACCGGTTTTGTTATCCTTCTAGTAGGTTCCTATACTGTTTTTTTTTCTGTACTTAGTTTTCTGGTTTTCTTCTCATTTTTTATTTTTCATTTTCTGTTTCTTTTATCTTCCAAAAAAATACAAATTAAAAAAATATTCAGTATTTTCGAAAATCATTTATAATCTAAAAAAGGTCATGTTTTCAAAAATTATTTGTATTTTTCATAAAAGCTTGAGATTTAAGAAATGTTCACAAATTTCATATGTTGTTTCGAATTTTTCTATATTGTTCACACTTTCAAAAAAGATTCACATTTTCTAAACATTTGTTCTGATTTTCAAAATTTCTTTGATTTTAACAAAAAATAAAAAAGACTAAAAAATGTTAACTTTTTCAAATACTGTTAAAGGTTCACCGGGGGCGAGCTTTTCATACAGCCCGCCATTGATGGTGTGCACTACCAATGACCGGTGTCAATATTCATCTGGCATTGGCAGAGAAACGTACTTGTGGCGGTCCTTTTCCCGCCTGCAACTTGTATGAATTTAGAAATTAAAAAAGCGGATGCACCTCCCGGTGGCGCAGCAGGGACACTGCACGGTGCGGCCCTCTCCCTGCTTGGAAATCTGGCACACACACAACATGTAGGTTGGCACCACCGCCACGTGCGCTAGATCCACCGCTCTACGCCTGTTGGATCTGTCGCCCCATGCCCTTCTGCCCTACTTCTGCCGCCCTACACCCTTCTACCCTCCATCTGCTCGCCTACATAGACCGCCGCCGTAGCAGGTCCATGTGCCGCAGCTCGAGGCGTTGAGAGGGAGTTCAAGAGAGAGAGAGAGAGTTTGGAGAGAGAGAGGTAGTATTGATGATATTCTGTGCTAGTATCATGGCCCGGTCAGAATTGTGATTAAGGCCTGCTGATGTCTACTATACAACCTTCTTCTTGTAGACGTTGTTGGGCCTCCAAGTACAGAGGTTTGTAGGACAGTAGCAAATTTTCCTCAAATGGATGACCTAAGGTTACCAATCCGTGGGAGGCGTAGGATGAAGATGGTCTCTCTCAAACAACCCTGCAACCAAATAACAAAGAGTCTCTTGTGTCCCCAACACACCCAATACAATGGTAAATTGTATAGGTGCACTAGTTCGGCGAAGAGATGGTGATACAAGTGAAATATGAATGGTAGATATAGGTTTTTGTAATATGAAATTATAAAAACAACAAGGTAACTAATGATAAAAGTGAGCACACACGGTATTGCAATGCTAGGAAACAAGACCTAGGGTTCATACTTTCACTAGTGCAAGTTCTCTCAACAATAATAACATAATTGGATCATATAACTATCCCTCAACATGCAACAAAGAGTCACTCCAAAGCCACTAATAGTGGAGAACAAACGAAGAGATTATTGTAGGGTATGAAACCACCTGAAAGTTATCCTTTCTGATTGATCTATTCAAGAGTCCGTAGTAAAATAACACGAAGCTATTCTTTCCGTTCAATCTATCATAGAGTTCGTACTAGAATAACACCTTAAGACACAAATCAACCAAAACCCTTATGTCACCTAGATACTCTAATGTCACCTCAAGTATCCGTGGACATGATTATACGATATGCATCCCACAATCTCAGATTCATCTATTCAGCCAACACAAAGTACTTCAAAAGTGCCCCAAAGTTTCTACCGAAGAGTCAAGATGAAAACGTGCGTCAACCCCTATGCATAAGTTCACAAGGTGAACCCGCAAGTTGATCACCAAAACATACATCAAGTAGATCATATGAATATCACATTGTCACCACAGATAAGCACATGCACGACATACATCAAGTGTTCTCAAATCCTTAAAGACTCAATCCTATAAGATAACTTCAAAGGGAAAATTCAATCCATTACAAGAGAGTGGAGGGGGAGAAACATCATAAGATTCAACTATAATAGCAAAGCTCGTGATACATCAAGATCGTGCCATATCAAGAACACGAGAGAGAGAGAGAGAGAGAGAGAGAGAGAGAGATCAAACACATAGCTACTGGTACATACCCTCAGCCCCGAGGGTGAACTACTCCCTCCTCGTCATGGAGAGTGCCGAGATGATGAAGATGGCCACCGGTGAGGGATCCCCCTGCCGCAGGGTGCCGGAACAGGGCCCCGATTGATTTTTGGTGGCTACATAGGCTTGCGGCGGCGGAACTTCCGATCTATTGTGTTCTCTGGAGGTTTCAGTATTTATAGGAATTTTTGGCGTAGGTCTCACGTCAGGGGTTTTTTGGGCTGTCCACGAGGCAGGGGGCGCCCCTAGGGGGGTGGGCGCGTCCCGCACCCTCGTGGGAAGCCCGGGACTCTCCTGGACCAACTCTTTCACTCCAGGGGCTTCTTTTGGTCCACAAAAATCGTCAAAAATTGGCACATCAATTGGACTCCGTTTAGTATTCCTTTTCTGTAAAACTCAAAAACAAGGAAAAAACAGAAATTGGCACTGGGCTCTAGGTTAATAGGTTAGTCCCAAAAATGATATAAAAATGTATAATAAAGCCCATAAACATTCAAAACGGGTAATATAATAGCATGGAATAATCAAAAATTATAGATACGTTGGAGACGTATCACCTGCCACGGATCAGGCCGCCTGGCTCGTAGTAGACATATTTTCATTGCGGCGTTTTTTCATGCGCCCCTATATCTTGTTGGAAATATGCCCTAGAGGCAATAATAAATTAGTTATTATTATATTTCCTTGTTCATGATAATCGTTTATTATCCATGCTATAATTGTATTGATAGGAAACTCAGATACATGTGTGGGTACATAGACAACACCATGTCCCTAGTAAGCCTCTAGTTGACTAGCTCGTTGATCAATAGATGGTTACGGTTTCCTGACCATGGACATTGGATGTCATTGATAACGGGATCACATCATTAGGAGAATGATGTGATGGACAAGACCCAATCCTAAGCCTAGCACAGATTGTGTAGTTCGTATGCTAAAGCTTTTCTAATGTCAAGTATCTTTTCCTTAGACCATGAGATTGTGCAACTCCCGGATACCGTAGGAATGCTTTGGGTGTACCAAACGTCACAACGTAACTGGGTGGCTATAAAGGTGCATTACAGGTATCTCCGAAAGTGTCTGTTGGGTTGGCACGAATCGAGACTGGGATTTGTCACTCCGTGTAAACGGAGAGGTATCTCTGGGCCCACTCGGTAGGACATCATCATAATGTGCACAATGTGACCAAGGGGTTGATCACGGGATGATGTGTTATTGAACGAGTAAAGAGACTTGCCGGTAACAAGATTGAACAAGGTATCGGTATACCGACGATCGAATCTCGGGCAAGTACAATACCGCTAGACAAAGGGAATTGTATACGGGATTGATTGAGTCCTTGACATCGTGGTTCATCCGATGAGATCATCGTGGAACATGTGGGAGCCAACATGGGTATCCAGATCCCGCTGTTGGTTATTGACCGGAGAACGTCTCGGTCATGTCTACATGTCTCCCGAACCCGTAGGGTCTACACACTTAAGGTTCGATGACGCTAGGGTTATAAAGGAAGTTTGTATGTGGTTACCAAATGTTGTTCGGAGTCCCGGATGAGATCCCGGACGTCACGAGGAGTTCCGGAATGGTCCGGAGGTAAAGATTTATATATGGGAAGTCCTGTTTTGGTCACCGGAAAAGTTTCGGGGTTTATCGGTAACGTACCGGGACCACCGGGAGGGTCCCGGGGGTCCACCAAGTGGGGCCACAAGCCCCAGAGGCATACATGGGCCAAGTGTGAGAAGGCACCAGCCCCTAGGTGGGCTAGGGCGCCTCCCACCATGACCCATGCGCCTAGAAGGGGAGAGGGGGCAAACCCTAAGGGCAGATGGGCCCTAAGGCCCATACTCCCTGCGCCTCCCTCTCCTTCCCCCTTGTGGCCGCCACCCATAGATGGGTTTGGGGCTGCCGCCCCTCTAGGGGTGGGAACCCTAGAGGGGGCGCACCCTCCTCCCCTTCCCCTATATATATGAGGCCTAGGGGCTGCCCAATACACGCGATCTGATCTCTGCCTGTTGGTGCAGCCCTGCCTCTCCTCCTCCTCCTCTCCCGCGGTGCTTGGCGAAGCCCTGCAGGATTGCCACGCTCCTCCATCACCACCACGCCATTGTGCTGCTTCTGGATGGAGTCTTCCTCAACCTCTCCCTCTCTCCTTGCTGGATCAAGGCGTGGGAGACGTCACCGGGCTGTACGTGTGTTGAACGCATAGGTGCCGTCCGTTCGGCACTAGGATCTCCGGTGATTTGGATCACGACGAGTACGACTCCTTCAACCCCGTTCTCTTGAACGCTTCCTCTTAGCGATCTACAAGGGTATGTAGATGCACTCTCCTTCCCCTCGTTGCTAGTTTCTCCATAGATAGATCTTGGTGACACGTAGGAAAATTTTGAATTTATGCTACGTTCCCCAACAGTGGCATCATGAGCTAGGTCTATTGCGTAGATTCTTTGCATGGGTAGAACACAAAGTAGTTGTGGGCGTTGATGTTGTTCAATATGCTTACCGTTACTAGTCCAATCTTGTTTCGACGGTATTGTGGGATGAAGCGGCCCGGACCGACCTTACACGTACTTTTACGTGAGACAGGTTCCACCGACTGACATGCACTTGGTGCATAAGGTGGCTAGCGGGTGCCAGTCTCTCCCACTTTAGTCGGAACGGATTCGATGAAAAGGGTCCTTATGAAGGGTAAATAGCAATTGGCATATCATGTTGTGGTCTTGTGTAGGTAAGAAACGTTCTTGCTAGAAACCCATAGCAGCCACGTAAAACATGCAAACAACAATTAGAGGACGTCTAACTTGTTTTTGCAGGGTATGCTATATGATGTGATATGGCCAAGAGGAATGTGATGAATGATATGTGATGTATGAGATTGATCATGTTCTTGTAATAGGATTCACGACTTGCATGTTGATGAGTATGACAACCGGCAGGAGCCATAGGAGTTGTCTTAAATTTATTGTATGACCTGCGTGTCATTAAACAACACCATGTAATTACTTTACTTTACTGCTAACCGGTAGCCATAGTAGTAGGAGTAATAGTTGGCGAGACAACTTCATGAAGACACGATGATGGAGATCATGACGATGGAGATCATGGTGTCATGCCGGTGACGATGATGATCATGGAGCCCCGAAGATGGAGATCAATGGAGCTATATGATATTGGCCATATCATGTCACTACTATATAATTGCATGTGATGTTTATTATGTTTATGCATCTTGTTTACTTAGAGCGACGGTAGTAAATAAGATGATCCCTTACACCAATTTCAAGAAGTGTTCTCCCCTAACTGTGCACCGTTGCTAAAGTTCGTCGCTTCGAAGCACCACGTGATGATCGGGTGTGATAGATCCTTACATTCACATACAACGGGTGTAAGACAGATTTACACATGCAATACACTTAGGGTTAACTTGACGAGCCTAGCATGTACAGACATGGCCTCGGAACACGTAGACCGAAAGGTCGAGCATGAGTCGTATAGTAGATACGATCAACATGAAGATGTTCACCGATGATGACTAGTCCGTCTCACGTGATGATCGGACACGGCCTAGTTGACTCGGATCATGTAATCACTTAGATGACTAGAAGGATGTCTATCTGAGTGGGAGTTCATAAGATGAACTTAATTATCTGAACATAGTCAAAAGGATTTTGCAAATTATGTCGTAGCTCGCGCTTTAGTTCTACTATTTTAGATATGTTCCTAGAGAAAATATAGTTGAAAGTTGAAAGTAGCAATTATGCGGACAGTAGAAAGCTTATGTCCTTAATGCACTGCTCAGTGTGCCGAACCCCAAACGTCGTCTGTGGATGTTGCGAACATCGGACATACACGTTTTGATAGCTACGTGATAGTTCAGTTAAACGGTTTAGAGTTGAGGCACCAAAGACATTTTCGAAACGTCGTGGAACATATGAGATGTTTCGAGGGCTGAAATTGGGATTTCAGGCTCGTGCCCACGTCAAGAGGTATGAGACCTCCGACGATTTTCTTAGCCTGCAAACTAAGGGAGAAAAGCTCAATCGTTGAACTTGTGCTCAGATTGTCTGAGTGCAACAATCACTTGAATCGAGTGGGAGTTGATCTTCCAGATGAGATAGTGATGTTTCCCCAAAGTCATTGCCACCAAGCTGCTAGAGCTTCGTGATGAACTATAACATATCAGGGATAGATATGATGATCCTTGAAATATTCGTGATGTTTGACACCGCGAAAGTAGAAATCAAGAAGGAGCATCAATTGTTGATGGTTGGTGAAACCACTAGTTTCAAGAAGGGCAAGGGAACAAAGGGATACTTCATGAAACGGCAATTCAGCTGCTGCTCTAGTGAAGAAACCCAAGGTTGAACCCAAACCCGAGACTAAGTGCTTCTGTAATAAAGGGAACAGCCACTGGAGCAGAATTACCCTAGATACTTGGTAGATGAGAAGGCTGGCAAGGTCGATAGAAGTATATTGGATATACATTATGTTGATGTGAACTTTACTAGTACTCCTAGAAGCACCAGGGTATTAGATACCGGTCCGGTTGCTAAGTGTTAGTAACTCGAAATAAAAGCTACGGAATAAACGGAGACTAGCTAAAGGTGAGCTGACGATATGTGTTGGAAATGTTTCCAATGTTGATATGATCAAGCATCGCACGCTCCCTCTACCATCGAGATTGGTGTTAAAACCTGAATAATTGTTATTTGGTGTTTGCGTTGAGCATAGACATGATTGGATTATGACTATCGCAACACGGTTATTCATTTAAAAAGAATAATGGTTACTCTATTTATTTGAATAATACCTTCAATGGTCTTGCACCTAAAATGAATGGTTCATTGAAATCTCGATCGTAGTGATACACATGTTCATGCCAAAAGATAGTAATGATAGTACCACCTACTTGTGGCACTGCCACATAAGTCATATCGGTATAAAATGCATGAAGAAGCTCCATGTTGATGGATCTTTGGACTCACTCATTTTTGAAAAGTTTGAGACATGCGAACCATGTCTATTGGTATATATGCATGAAGAAACTCCATGCAAATGGACCGTTTGAACTCACTTGATTTTGAATCACTTGAGACATGCAAATCATACCACATGGGCAAGATGACTGAAAGCCTCGTTTTAGTAAGACGGAACAAGATAGCAACTCGTTGGAAGTAACACATTTTGATGTGTGCAGTCCAATGAGTGCTGAGGCATGCAGTGAATATCGTTATGTTCTTACTTCACAGATGATTCGAGTAGATGTTGAGAATATTTTCTTGATGAAACACAAGTCTAAATTATTGAATGGTTCAAGTAATTTCAGAGTGAAGTAGAAGATCATTGTGACAAGAGGATAAAATGTCTATGATATGATCATAGAGATGAATATCTGAGTTACGAGTTTTGGCACGCAATTAAGACATTGTGGAAATTGTTTTACAATTAATACCGCCTGGAACACCATAGTGCGATGGTGTGTCCGAACATCATAGTTGCACCCTGTTGGATATGGTGGGTACCATGATGTCTCTTATCGAATTACCACTATCGTTCATGGGTTAGGCATTAGAGACAACCGCATTCACTTTAATAGGGCACCACGTAATTCCGTTGAGACGGCACTGTTTGAACTATGGTTTGGAGAAACCTAAGTTGTCGTTTCTTAAAAGTTTGGGGCTGCGACGCTTATGTGAAAAGGTTTCATCATGATAAGCTCGAACCCAAAGCGAATAAAATGCATCTTCATAGGACACCCAAAACAGTTGGGTATACCTCCTAATTCAGATCCAAAAGCAATATGGATTGTTTCTTGAATCGGTTCCTTTCTCGAGGAAAAGTTTGTCTCGGAAAGTTGAGTGGGAGGATGGTGGAGACTTGATGAGGTTATTAAACCGTCACTTCAACTAGTATATAGCAGGGCATAGGAAGTTGTTCCTGTGGCACCTACACCAATTGAAGTAGAAGCTTATGATAGTGATCATGAAGTTTTGGATCAAGTCACTACCGTACCTCGTAGGGTGACAAGGATGCGTACTACTTCAGAGTGGTACGGTGATCCTGTCTTGAAGGTCATGTTGCTAGACAACAATGAACCTACGAGCTATGGGGAAGCGATGGTGGGCCCAAATTCCGACAAATGGTTAAGAAACCATGAAATCCGAGATAGGATCCATGTATCAGAACAAAGCATGGACTTTGGCAGACTTGCCCAATGATCGGCAAGCCATTTGATAAATGGATCTTTTAAGAAGAAGACGGACGTGGATGGTAATGTCACCATCTATGAAGCTCGACTTGTGGCGAAGAGTTTTTCACAAGTTCAAGGAGTTGACTACGATGAGTTTTTCTCATCCGTAGCAATGCTTAAGTCCGTCGGAATCATGTTAGCATAAGCAGCATTTATGAAATCTGGCAGATGGATGTCAAAACGAGTTTCCTTACCAACTTTCGTAAGGAAAGGTTGTATATGATACAATCAGAAAGGTTTTGTCGATCCTAAGGATGCTAAAAGGTATGCTAGCTCCAGCAATCCTTCTAAGGACTGGAGTAAGCATCTCGGAGTTGGAATGTGCGCTTTGATGAAATGATCAAAGATTTTGGGTTTATACAAAGTTCATGAGAAAACTTGTATTTCCAAAGAAGTGAGTGGGAGCACTATAGAATTTCTGATGAATATATGTTGTCGACATATCATAGATCAGAGATGACGTAGATTTTCTAGAAAGCATATAGGGTTATTTGAAAGGTGTTTTTCAATAGAAAACCTGGATTAAGCTACTTGAACATTGAGCATCAAGATCTATAAGGATAGATCAAAATGCTTAATAATACTTTCAAATGAGCACATACCTTGACATGATCTTGAAGGTGTTCAAGATGGATCAGTCAAAGAAGAAGTTCTTGCCTGAGTTGTAAGGTACGAAGTTAAGACTTAAAGCTCGACCTCGGCAGAAAAGAGAGAAAGGACGAAGGTCGTCCCCTATGCTTAAGACATAGGCTCTACAGTATGCTATGCTGTGTACCGCACCTGAAGTGTGCCTTGCCATGAGTTAGTCAAGGGGTACAAGAGTGATCCAAGAATGGATCACAGTACAGCGGTCAAAGTTATCCTTAGTAACTAGTGGACTAAGGAATTTTCTCGGTTATGGAGGTGATAAAGAGTTCGACGTAAAGAGTTACGACGATGCAAGCTTAACACCTATCCGGATAGCTCTGAGTAGAGATACCGGATACGTATAATGGAGCAACAATTTAGAATAGCTCCAAGTAGAACAGTTATTTGGAATAGCTCCAAATAGAGCGTGGTAGCTGCATCTAGGAGATGACATAAAGATTTGTAAAGCACACACGGATCTGAAAGGTTCAGACCCGTTGACTAAAATCTCTCTCACAAGCAACATGATCAAACCCAGAACTCATTGAGTGTTAATCACATAGTGATGTGAACTAGATTATTGACTCTAGTAAACTCTTTGGATGTTGGTTACATGGCGATGTGACCTGTGAGTGTTAATCACATGGCGATGTGAACTAGATTATTGACTCTAGTGCAAGTGGGAGACTGTTGGAAATATGCCCTAGAGGCAATAATAAATTAGTTATTATTAGATTTCCTTGTTCCTGATAATCGTTTATTATCCATGCTATAATTGTATTGATAGGAAACTCAGATACATGTGTGGGTACATAGACAACACCATGTCCCTAGTAAGCCTCTAGTTGACTAGCTCGTTGATCAATAGATGGTTACGGTTTCCTGACCATGGACATTGGATGTCATTGATAACGGGATCACATCATTAGGAGAATGATGTGATGGACAAGACCCAATCCTAAGCCTAGCACAGATCGTGCAGTTCGTATGCTAAAGCTTTTCTAATGTCAAGTATCTTTTCCTTAGACCATGAGATTGTGCAACTCCCGGATACCGTAGGAATGCTTTGGGTGTACCAAACGTCACAACGTAACTGGGTGGCTATAAAGGTGCATTACAGGTATCTCCGAAAGTGTCTGTTGGGTTGGCACGAATCGAGACTGGGATTTGTCACTCCGTGTAAACGGAGAGGTATCTCTGGGCCCACTCGGTAGGACATCATCATAATATGCACAATGTGACCAAGGGGTTGATCACGGGATGATGTGTTACGGAACGAGTAAAGAGACTTGCCGGTAACGAGATTAAACAAGGTATCGGTATACCGACGATCGAATCTCGGGCAAGTACAATACCGCTAGACAAAGGGAATTGTATACGAGATTGATTGAGTCCTTGACATCGTGGTTCATCCGATGAGATCATCATGGAACATGTGGGAGCCAACATGGGTATCCAGATCCCGCTGTTGGTTATTGACCGGAGAACGTCTCGGTCATGTCTACATGTCTCCCGAACCCGTAGGGTCTACACACTTAAGGTTCGATGACGCTAGGGTTATAAAGGAAGTTTGTATGTGGTTACCAAATGTTGTTCGGAGTCCCGGATGAGATCTCGGACGTCACGAGGAGTTCCGGAAAGGTCCGGAGGTAAAGATTTATATATGGGAAGTCCTGTTTTGGTCACCGGAAAAGTTTCGGGGTTTATCGGTAACGTACTGGGACCACCGGGAGGGTCCTGGGGGTCCACCAAGTGGGGCCACAAGCCCCAGAGGCATACATGGGCCAAGTGTGAGAAGGCACCAGCCCCTAGGTGGGCTAGGGCGCCTCCCACCATGACCCATGCGCCTAGAAGGGGAGAGGGGGCAAACCCTAAGGGCAGATGGGCCCTAAGGCCCATACTCCCTGCGCCTCCCTCTCCTCCCCCCTTGTGGCCGCCACCCATAGATGGGTTTGGGGCTGCCGCCCCTCTAGGGGTGGGAACCCTAGAGGGGGCGCACCCTCCTCCCCTTCCCCTATATATATGAGGCCTAGGGGCTGCCCAATACACGCGATCTGATCTCTGCCTGTTGGTGCAGCCCTGCCTCTCCTCCTCCTCCTCTCCCGCGGTGCTTGGCGAAGCCCTGCAGGATTTCCACGCTCCTCCATCACCACCGCGCCATTGTGCTGCTGCTGGATGGAGTCTTCCTCAACCTCTCCCTCTCTCCTTGTTGGATCAAGGCGTGGGAGACGTCACCGGGCTGTACGTGTGTTGAACGCGGAGGTGCCGTTCGTTCGGCACTAGGATCTCCGGTGATTTGGATCACGACGAGTACGACTCCTTCAACCCCGTTCTCTTGAACGCTTCCGCTTAGCGATCTATAAGGGTATGTAGATGCACTCTCCTCCCCTCGTTGCTAGTTTCTCCATAGATAGATCTTGGTGACACGTAGGAAAATTTTAAATTTATGTTACGTTCCCCAACATATCTTACCTTCAGTGAGTCTAGTTTCCGACTCGTTTAAGGGGGCGAGCAAGATGGACCGGCCCACGCGTGCGGGAGGCCACAATCTGTTTTTCTTTTCTTGTTTTACATTTTTTGTTTTAATTTTTGCTTTCATTTTTGCACTTTTGTTTATACTTTAAAAAATTCTTGATATATATATATATATATATATTTCAAAAATTCTCTATTAAAACATTTGCAAAATGTTGAACAGGTATTTGAAAAATGTTAATGAAGCATTCCAAAAATATTGAACAAGTATTTGAAAAAATGTTAATCAAGCATTCGAAAAATGTTGATTAATTATTTGAAAAATGTTGAACAAGTATTCGGAAAATGTTAATCAACCATTCGGTAAAGTTGAACAATTATTTGAAAAATCAAAATCAAGCATTCAAAAAATGTTGAACGTCTACAGAAAAAAAAATTGATCATGTATTAAAAAATGATGATTTTTTTGATCATGTATATAAAAATATTAATCAAGGGTTGAAAAATGTTGATCAAGCATTTGCAAAATGTTAAAGTTTATAGAAAAACTGTTGACCATGTATCAATAAAGATGATGAAAAATTTGATCATCTACATAGAAATGTTAATGAAGCATTTGGAAAAAAATGTTGAACAAATATTTGAATAATGTTAATCAAGCATGTGGAAAATGTCTAATGTGTAGAAAAAATGTTGACCAAGTATTAAAAATGCTAATCTTTTTATTTGAAGTTTTTTAATTCAGCATCTGAAATTTTTTAAATGTGTGTATTGGAAAAATGTTGACCAATTATTAAAACATATTAATCTTGTATTTGAAAAATGTTAATCATGTATTTAAAAAAGTTAAAAACATGTATTAGTAAAAATGTTAAGCATCATATATAGAAAAATATTAAATTTGTATTGGTAATATGTTAAATATGCATTATAAAATGTTGTGGACAAATACAAAAAATGTAGAATGAAAACAAAGAAAACCAAAAAGAAACAAAATAAATCAAAGAGAAAGAAAATAAAAAAACCATCGAAACAAATGCAAAAAGAATGAAAAAACAATGAAAACAAACAAAGAAAGAAAAGCAAAAATGCAGTGAAAACTAAGAAAAGAAACAAATAAAAAGAAGGAAAAAAATATGAAAACCGGTGAAAACCAGCAAAGAAAGGAACAACATCAATGAATAAGGCAAAGTAACAGAAAGACAGAAAAAATAGTGAAAATCGAATATAGCAGAAAGAAAAACAAAAAAGAAACGTTTTCTGTTAAAAAACGGAATGTACCAGACCACTGAGCGTGGCGAAAGAACCAGTGAAGAAAAAAAAAATAGATATAACTGGGACGGCTCAGTCGCTACAACATGGGAAGGTTCCAGCCTAAGTTTTTACCGGTTTTGAGAACCCTCTAGTAGGTTTCTAAACAGGGTTTTCTTGTTTTCTTCTCAGTTTTCTTCTTTTATTTTTCTTTCCTGTTCTTTCTAACAAGCACAAATTTTAAAAAATGTTCAATATTTTCTAAAATTATTTGTAATTTCGAAAAAACTCATGTTTTGAGAAAGTTTTTGTGTTTTCTAAAAATAATTTTGGATTTAAAAAATGTTCAGAGATTTTAAATGTTGTTTGGAAGTTTTTAAAATTGTGCGCACGTTCAAAAATATTAACAGTTTTGATACAATTGTTTGGAATTTCAAAATTTCATCGTATTTCTTAAAAAAATCATAAGTTTTTATACACTGCTAACTTTCTCAAAAAATGCTCACAAGTATTTGAAGCACGGGCTATAGTAAACCGCGGCTGTAGTGAACCGGTACAGTGAAACACGCACTGCCGTGAACCGCTATAATATCTCGTGCTACAGTTTGCAACCCACTGAATCGGAGCATAAGGAGAATATGAAGACACAAAAAGATAGATGGATCACCTCCAATGCATCATATGCAGCTCAGGGACAAGCTAAAAGTGCAAGAATCACATTGAGTGGACCTAGCTGAAACAAGTGACCAACAATACCACCAAGAAGAACTGACGGGAGGAGAAGACATAATTTGCTATGTATAGACAAGATCACAAACCCTTTCGGGGAGAGCTTGACCTTGGGTGAAGTCCAAACATGCACAATGGGGCGAGGATATCTCCAAAGGGATCCTAGGGAAGAGACATGGATGGAGATTAAGGGAGATCGCCATGGTGATCGTCAAACAGAGGATCCATCTCTTCTTAATATGCATGGCTTTGCACATAAATTTGCTGGTGCATACATGATTTTCATGTTTACATCCAAGATTTTTCTTCCTTGAATTTTGTCATTGCATGATTTTCCTTTCACTTAGTTGGTGCAAGTGTTTCTCATGGTCATGGCATGATCCACAAATATTTTATTCAACTTTAGCGAACATTAACAGTACATGGATACATTTAATAAACAACAAGACTGGGTGTAATTGGGTTGCAAGATGTACATTTTACCGCATAAATCTACAAGTGTGCTTATGTTTTTAGGTTGTGTGCATCCGAATGTCCTTAGGATATTTCGTTGTTTCAGAGGCTGGGTGTAATTGGTATCTTCGCGATATTTATATATTCCCTTTGTCGGATATGCGAGGGAAGCATGGAACGAAGAAGGAATCTCGAAGATGAAGTGGACAAGGCGATGCCGGAATGCACCAAAGAGAAGACTCATGGAACCCTAGAACTTTTTGACCGTCCAGCTCAGAACTTCCGGGAATACCCCTATGTGACTGTGCCAACCTTTTGAAAATCCTGGAACATGCCCAAAACTTTTGGACAACTTTCGTCCTCGCCCGCGCCAACACTTGCAAACCTTATATGCATCCCAGAACTATCATGAATTCTACCCTGGAATATCTGGTCCCCGGATCCTCTGGGTAGCCCCAGAACTTCTGGCATGCCTAAATGCAGTGATTTAGGGTATGGGCCCATGTATCTTTCCCTTCTCACTTACCCCTTCATGGGTGGTCCTATATATACCCACTTTTTGACACCTTTCCTCCATGTAGCAAACAACGAATCATGACGACCTGGCCACAGATCAATGCCGTGGCGGGCATTCTAGTTTTTTGGTTGTCATCTATATGCAACCGAACTTAAGTTATAATCCATATGGACCCAAAACATGAGTTGTGTGATCTGATATTCTGACTTTCAAGAAGGTGTGTCTAAAGTGCACCCACTGCACAAGTTTTGTGACCTCTAGCTAGTGTCATTTACTCGCAAAAACGGAGACCACGGCGACTTTATTTGGCTCGGGGAATAAAGAACTAATCTTGTTATCGTCGCTAAACTAATAATGCTCAGCCGGTCATCTTACTTGACAGAGAGCAGAGGGAGAACACACTCTCGGCGCCCAAAGGGTAGACACGACACCGTTTCTAGTCGTCGTCTCGACACCTATTTTCCGAATGCGGTGACCGGACATGCAGGTCAGTAAGTTATGTGGAAACCATTTTTTGCATGACAGAACATGCTCATGGTAGGTAGATTAGAGAGTCGTTGCGCTTTCTAACCAGCTAGCTAGCATGGTGCCATTTTCAATCCGATGGACGGACACATTTGGACATGGATTGGAAGCGGCTAACTAATTGCATATGCACGTGCGGGCGCATGCACGCTCCATGGCCTTTCATTGCCTCATCATACTCCATGGTACTGTCCAAAGCCTCCATGATGCTCCTAGTCCAGCAGCCGCAGCAGTACTGGTCCGATACAGTGGCGGACACAGGAATTGAACTTAGCCGGGGCAAACATTTAAGGCCAAAAAATTTAAAGGTACAAATGCAAATCTACTCAACCAAGACTCATGAAATTCAACTACTAAAAACAAAAAAGAAGAAGCATAAAAAGGTCTTAAAAACTACTAACATAGGCTCTTGCCGCTTGAAATGCTCACTTGATGCCACAATACGACCCCACAATACCAAGCGACTCCTACAACATATGAACCAAAAAAATATGAATGTAAATTTTAGCGCAAGTGTGATAACAGCTGCAGCTTTTGATAAGATGCAGGGCCGGGCAAGTTGCATTGAAAAACAAAACCAATGTAACTGCTCTAATATGCACTAGAACCAGGAAATTATTCAGCAGAGCCTCTAATTAGGACCAAATTCCACCAATCCCGTGCAATTCTAGCCTAATTGGGGTTTCCTTAAGTGTAAACATGGCCCAGTCCAGCCCATTTCCCTCCCGAGCGTACCCCTTCGTCTAGTCTGCTTCCTCCTCCGATGCAGAATTACAGATACAGCGCCGCAGCCGGACTGAACTGGCTGCTCTGCTCGTCGCCGCTGCCTGCTGGGTGAAGGATAGGTAGGGAGGGGTGCCTGCTCCGCCGCCGGCGACCCGGGGCGACCGCGCCTGCTCGCCCCAATGGTGGATCCGCCACTGGTCCGATATATAGCTAGCCTTGCATGCTGGATCCGCTGCAAAGACCGGAAGAGGCAGACGTGCAGGCCACCGAAACACATGCTTTGATCAAGGATAGTACTAGATTACTAGCTAAGCTAATTAATAGACCTCTGATCCATGCCCAAGCATGCAATGTTAGAGCTGCAATGTAAAGAAAGTTAGACTTGGATGAATAGAGGAAGAGCAACTAATGTAGACAATGAACAATTTACAAAAACGAAAATAGCAATGGTGTGAATTACTAAAAATTAAAAAAAGAAATTAAATAATACGCTAGAAGGAGGGCTTGAACCTCCGACCTTGTGGTTAACAGCCACACGCTCTAGCCAACTGAGCTATTCCAGCTTTGTGTAAAAATTATTTATACCTTCAGTAATTGCGAGAGTATGATGCGGCTTTGCCTTGAGCTAACTGTACCATCCACCTTATGCAAACATCTGGCAATAGCTATGTTGTTGCATAAGTGTTCTAATCTGACATACCTTTCATTCTAAGCACATCTACATCTGCGGAGGAAATGTAAATCCTTGTGGTGCCATTTAATATGTGTTTAGATATAATCAATGGGATTGTACTGTGAAAAAAATCACTCCCAACTATAAAAATAGAAGATGAGATCATAATTTATTAGCATGTCATAAGCACATAAAAGTTGCAACTACATAAAAAATTTGTGTTTCAAAATTTGGTAGTAGCACGCATGGAAGGAATAACATGCGGTCTCGAGCCATGCCATCATGAGAGAATAGCGAAAATCAAATGAAAACTAAGAAAGGAAATAAATAAAAACATTGAAAAAAATATCAAAACCGGTGAAAACCAGGAAAGCAAGGAAGATAATCGATGAGAAAAGCAAAGAAAACAAAAAGACAGAAAAACAATGAAAGACGAAGATAACAAAAAGAAAAACGAAAAAGAAATGATTTCTTAAAAAAAAACGGAACGTACCAACCCACCGAGCATGGCGAACAAACCAGTGATGAAAAAAAAAACAGATACAACTGGACCGGTCCAGTCGCTACAGCACGGGGCAAAAAGCTCCAGCGAGTCTAAAGGAGCACTCGCTTAATGCGAGATATAACACTCGTGCTTTTTTTTATCGTTTCGCATAGAGAACACAACCAGACGAGCGATCTTAACTGCGCATGCCCCTTTATCACTTCTATAACTGGATGCTGGTCACGAAGAACGTTCCAGATGGTTCTAGCCTGAGTTTTTACTGGTTCTGGGAAGCTTCTAGTCGGTTTCTAAACAGGGTTTTCCTGTTTTCTTCTCAGTTTTGTTCTTTTTTTGTTTTTCTTTCCTGTTCTTTCTACAAAGCACAAATTTTAAAAAATGTTCAATATTTTCTAAAATTATTTGTAATTTCGAAAAAAAATCATGTTTTCAGAAAGTGTTTGTGTTTTCCAAAAAATATTTTGGATTAAAAAAAGTACACAAATTTTAAATGTTGTTTCAATTTTTTAAATTGTTCACGCTTTCAAAAATATTAACAATTTTGAAACAATCGTTTGGAATTTCAAAATTTCTTCCTATTTTTTCAAAAAATGTTCATAAGTTTTTATACACTGCTAACTTTCTAAAAAAATGCTCACAAGTATTTGAAGCACGAGCTATAGTAAACCGCGGCTGTAGTGAACCGGTACAGTGAAACACGCACTGCCGTGAACCGCTATTAAACCTCGTGGTATAGTTCGCAACCCACTGAACCGGAGCATAATGAGAATATGAAGACCCGAGAAGATACATGGATCACCTCCAATGCATCATATGCAGCTCAGGGACAAGCTAAAAGTGCAAGAATCACATTGAGTGGATCTAGCTGAAACAAGTGACCAACAATACCACCAAGAAGAACCGACGGGAGGAGAAGACATGATTTGCTAGGGTATAGACAAGAGATCACAAACCTTTCCGGAAGAGCATGACCTTGGGTGAAGTCCAACATGCACAATGGGGCGAGGATATCTCTAGAGGGATCCAAGGGAAGAGCCATGGATGGAGATTAAGAGAGATCACCATGGTGATCGTCAAATAGAGGATCCATCTCTTCTTAATATGCATAGCTTTGCACATAAATTTGCTGGTGCATATATGATTTTTCATGTTTACATCCAAGATTTTTCTTCCTTGAATTTTGTCATTGCACGATTTTCCTTTCACTTAGTTGGGCAAGTGTTTCTCATGGTCATGACATGATCCACAAATATTTTATGCAACTTTAGCGAACATTGACAGTCCATAGGTACATCTAATAAACAACAAGACTAGACAACAAAGGCACAAATAACAATCCGAACAACTGATTTACCACAAATGGTGCCGTATTTTCTATACAAATGTGTTGTTCACGCGAGAGCTTAGCTTATCCGAAGACTGTTTTATTTGCACATGCAAGATGCACATTTTACCGCATAGGTCTACAAGTGTGCGTGTGTTTTTCATGTCTATGCGTGAGTATCTTTCTTGAATTTAATTTGGTGCCACAAGATTTTCTTTTCCTTTACCAAGTGCAGGCGTCGCACGATGATGTTACGAAATAAATAGAGTATGACATATAATACACAATTGAGACAACACTTTTGTTCAATTTAAGAGAACACATAAACATCTTGAACTGATACATCAGGCGAACAACTAAACCGTAGGGAATAACAAAGAAACAACCAACAATCTGAAAAGAAATGGTTTAGCATGAATGAATGTTGTCGTGCCACACGACACTATGCAGTGAAGTTGCGGACACGTATTATGGTATCACTATATTGATATCCATTCATGATCCTCCTTTAATTTTATTATAATTGACATCATACATTTATGACGCAAAGCCCTGCAAAGAGAAATGGAGTAAATAAAAGGATGGTCAGCAACTACAGTTCGCCACCACAGAGTATCATGAGGACATGCTTCACAATCGCCAACGCTTAGAGGATTAGTCTGTTTGTAAAAGTTACCTCTAAGATCTTTAGTCATACTTGCCCTGGACGTGGTATTTGCACATACTCTTCTGAGCACAGTTGATCAGAATGTCCGCCGAATCAATACCTAGAAAAAAGACCGTGAATAATACACATAAGCATCAAATCAACATCAACAAGTTTTATTTGTTACCACAATTGAAAGTAAAACATTTATAACTCAAGGCAGGCCATAAGACGTTGTCAACAAGTTTTATTTGTTACCTCAATTGAAAGTAAAACATTTATAACTCAAGGCAAGCCATAAGACGTTGTCAACAGTTTTATTTGTTACCTCAATTGAATGTAAAACATTTATAACTCAAGGCAAGCCATAAGACGTTGTCAACAAGTTTTATTTGTTACCTCAATTGAAAGTAAAACATTTATAACTCAAGACAAGCCATAAGACATTGTCATACCTGAAAGATAAGCTCCATGGACATAGCCATTGTAGTGCTCGCTGGTGTGCTCCCCGGTGAAGTAAACCCTGCCGACTGGTGCCTATATATATGTCACAGGGGGAAACCACATAAGGTGCAATCGCAAAAGTGTCACATGAGCAATTCGGGAGCATGATATTATTGGCAGGTACGCCGCACCCTGAGCTGGTCGTATTCGTAGCGGTTGACGCCGATGGGCCAGTTGGAGAAGGTACCCTTGTAAAACCTGTTGGACCACCATCGTGGCACGAGGATGTCCGTCGCGTCGGGGACATCCTCACCGGGGAACATGCTCCTCAGCACCTCCATGATCTCTACCTTGGTCTGGTTGTCTGACTGTTGCTCGATCCGCCTCGACTCCTCGTCCGTGACGGTGACCAAGAGGACATTGGCGTCTGGGTACTGCGCCTCAAACTCCTGAATAACGTAACAATTCCATTGGGACTTTAAGTCGCAAGGAATGTATTGGAGATCAATATACATGTTTATGCATGATTATTAGTATGAGCTACCTGCCATACTCCATAGTAGCCTCTCCTGCTGCTCGCGTAGAGGAAGAACTCCCTACCTTTACCTTCCGGCCAGAACTTCTTGGGGAACTTGACAAGATTTTGGTGTAGACGGCCATGTCGAATTGGTAGATCGACAGAACCTTCCATGTCTGATGCACATATTCAGCGTGCATGAAATCAAGTTCAAAATAGTGCGTGCGGCTAACCAAATCAACAGACCAGTAAATCAAGCAAGACAGAAGAAAGAAACTAACAGGAAGTTGTGGCTTAAACTGTATGAGATCTGATTGCAGGACCCCCAAGCTGGTTGAAACCATGACATAGTCCGCCTTGTACACCTTGTTGTCCTCAGTCTTCACTTCGACGCCTCTCGTGGAGTAGGAGATCTCTCGCACCACCTGCAATGCAAGCCATCAAAAATCTCAGTGGATAAGTATAGCACTCATGCTTAAATAGCTCAGTTCATTCAACTTCCGACGAAGAAATAACAATGCAGGTTCATTGGGAATATATATAGCACCTTGTTGAGCTGCAGGCGAGGATCGACGATGTTGCCGGCCTTGTCGGCCTTGAGGTATTGTCCGGCAAGGTAGTACACGACGGCCTCGTAGCCACGCTGGTCGGCGACGAAGTAGACGTCGTCGCCGAAGTCGCTGAAGGTGGCGAGAGGGACGGTGTTCTGGAGGCTGGTCACGCGCGGCGGCTCTGCGAACTCGTAGTCGTACTTGAAGTAGTCCAGGATCATGTCCACTGGCGAGGACGGCCCGTTGGGAAGGCTGACAAACGGATGGATGATCATTTTTATTTTTTCATGAGAATGGAGGATTGAAGATTGCTAAGCGTGACATGGCTATTTCTTGCCCGTGCAAGACGTAACTCCAGCTCATTTCTGGCGCCGCGCTACTTGCCGGCCAAGAACTGTAGATGTCGCCTGAGTTTATTTTTCTCTATGTTGTTTTCTTATCAGGTTTTCATTATTTTCCATCAGCTTTCTTCGGTTTCTTTGTTTCTTTCTTTGGACTTCACTGATTTTCTTTAGTTCTACTTATTTTCTTATTTATTTTTTAACACATGTCTACTTTTTTTATCCATCAGGGACATTTTTTATACACTCTTAACATTTAAAAAAAATATATAAAGCAATATATGTCCTAACGTCTATTCTTTCATACACAATGTACATATAAAAATATATTTATACATGATTAAAATTTTCTGAGCACATACTTAACATTTTTTCAAATACATGTTTACAAGCAATTTTTGAATACATGGTCCAATATGTTTTTGAATGAAACAGAACATTTTTCTTAAAGCTACACAAACATTTTTACAATGCATAATTTTTTTCAAAAGTTTCCCGAACATAATTTTGAAACTCATGAACATTTAACTAAATGTAATGTACATGTTTCGAATGTTAAGGAAGATTTTTGTTCTGAATTGACAAACATATTTCTACATTGTAAGAACATTATTTTAGGGAGCATGTATATTTTTGAAACCTGTGAACATTTTTTATATTAAAAAACCTACTGAATGCTATCAACATTTTGAAAACTAACAAACTTTTTTACACTATGTTAAAGAAAAATATATGCAGTGAACGTAAATTATTTTTGGGGATATATGTATTCAGAATGTCTCAAAAATATAAACCGATGTAAAAAAAATAATAAAAAGCAATACAGGTAAACAAACGCTACTATGCCGGACCACTTAGTGTGTTTCCTAAGGCAAGACATACCTCTCTCTCGCTAGAAGTGAGACAAAGGCTATCCGTGCTAAAAAATTTTAGGAGTCACTGTCCCTACTAAGTATGCCTCACCTCAATGCAAATGCAAGCCAACGTTTAGCATTTTGGGCCTTATGAACAGCAAGCTCATGACTAAATGTATATTCACATGTGGTTCTATTGTTTGTCTTTTGGAGCTCACTTTCAAGCCTTTTTATAGAACTTTTCTTAGTGTTTTATGAGAGCTCATTTTGAACGCCCCACAGAGTGGCGACATAAGCGCAATGGGCCGGTCCAATAAGCGTTCATTGTAGCGAATGGCCCTACTGAGCTAACCGGATCAATATAGAGTAAAATATACTGTAGCAACAGGTTCGCTGCAACAAACCATGTTTTTGTCTTTACTAGACCAACGCCTATGTTTTGCAACGAGATATAAATATTCTAATATGTTAGGTTGTGTTTACTTGCCTGTAATATGTGATTGTGTAAATAAATGTTTATCAAAATATGTCCGTGGTTTACCTTATATTTTGATCAGGATTTACCTGGCAATAGTACGGGATTATGTAAATAACTGTTCTGCCCGTGATTTACTTTATATTTTGATCAGAAGTTTGATAAGTAAATTAAAGTGGAATTAGTTTAGAAGGTAAGTCAATTAAGGTGATTGATTATTATACAGGGGAAGGTTGGATGAAGGGATGGTGGGAAGAAATGTGAAATGAGAACCTTACATTCTTTTTAAGTAGTAGATATTTTTTTTTTGTCCTTTTGCACCTTTTATTTTTTTCTTTATTATACACTGAATTGTTTTAATATACAATAATCATTTTGGGAATATGCGATGATCATTTTGAAAATACAAACTCAGTTTTTCAGTTAAATTTTCTAATGTACACTGAACATGTTTTAAATACACATCGAACATGTTTATAATATATCATTAAAATTATCTTAATATATGATGAACATTTTATAATACATAGTGAACTCTTGTAATATATGGTGAACATTTTATCAATGTACAATGAAATTTTCTGCGGTACACGGTCAACTAGATTGTTTTCAAAATTTCTGAATAAAAATATAAAAAACAGTAAAAATAAAAAATAAAGAAAAAACAAATAAAAAAACCAACAATGCAATATGCCAGTGTTCTTTTTCGGTCAGATTTTGTGCTGCATTTTTCGACCGATTTTTTATATTAAATATATTACAAATTCGAAAAATTGTTCTAGTTTTTCTACACCTTATAAAGATGTTTATGAACATAACAAAATATTCTTGATTTATATTGACGAGTTGGTAGAAAATATGTGTATTAAAAATTGTTTGTAAATTCAAAGTTGTTCATGACATAAAGAAATGTTCACGATCTAAAAATGTTTTCAATTTTTAAAAGTATTCCTGAATTTCGAAATCGTTCACAAACTTGGCAAAAACTGTTCATGATTTTGGAAAATGTACGTGGATTAAACTAATGTTCTTGAATGTAAACGTAGTTCTGGTATATGATTTTTTAATGAATATGAAAACTTTTCAAGGATTTAAAATGATCGTGAATTTATTTACTTTCAAAAACATGAAAAATATTCTGGAATTCTAAAAACAATGTTCAGTATTTTTAACAATATTCATGAGTTCTTGTGAAATTCAATTTTGACCATAAATTATACTAATAATATATATTTTTCTGAAATAAAAATTATACCATTGAAAAATTCATTGGAATATGAATCAATGAAATATATTTTTTGTCACATACTAACCCATATTTGATTGCTATAATTTGTGGTCAAAATTCAATACAAAAATGCATGCGCCCTTATTCGTTAGGAGTAATAATTTAAGCACTGCAGATACGTACTGGTCGTTGAGGCGTTGCATGGCGAGGATTGACATGTCGTCCTGGCCGCTGGGATGCAGTTTGGCGGACAGTTTGTCACCATCCTCTTCCACCTCGTCTGACCGGTCAATTCTCTTTTGCACGTACGCTTTCTTGTAGACACCTCCCCTGTCAAGTTTGTACACGGCAACATCATGACATGTCAACATTTGTGAAGTACAGTAAGATAGTAATAATTTCTACAGCATTTAGATAATTAAGACAGTTTTTTCTGTGACAAGAGATAATTAAGCTAGTATGGTATTGATAGAGAGCGAGGCCGGAACTATAAAAAATGTATCTTGCCCGTTGGTTCCATGAACGGGCACTTACTTGTTTCTAAATGTATCTTGCCCCTTGGTGTCCATGAAGGGGCACTTACTTGTTTTTGCTCCCTCTCATGCATTATTTTTTAAAGATGGTAAGTAGTTACTGTGCATACTTGTGCATAAAATATCTCCTTACAGGCTACATACGTATGCGGGTAAATGCTTACAACCTCGTATCTTCTTCGTGTAGAACAAAACATATACTATTTGCAGGTTCACACTTGGAAAGATAGGAAATATTTATAGATTTCTACTTTTTTTTGGTCAATTCTCTCAAATGAACTCACCCGACAGCATGTTGTTTGATGAGCTAGCGGAGACACCTTGGGTGGGAGGGCCCGGCCTAGCTAGCCCTCTTCCCCTTTCACCTCTCATAATGGGGAGTATGACAAGATAGTATTATGCATGTGATGACACTTTACTTATGCATTTTTAGAATCTCAATAAAAAGTTGTGTCTATGACTTGTTTCTATTTAAGGTTTCTCATTTGATGTGCTATGATAATGTATCATAATATGTTACTCACATAATTTTTTTTGCGGGGATGTTACTCACATAATTAATTTCAGGGTACATCATTCTCTACGTTGGCCATGCATCATATTCATGATACTTTCATTATGGGAGGCCTTTCAAATCGAGTGTTTTTTTATATCACATTTATATCCCATTGAAATGCTACAAGTCATAAATAATCTTCCTCCCTGGCAAAATAATAACACTAACACGTTTTTAGAAAATAGCAAAAAACATGCATGTGTATAAAAACCAGAAAAATATGCCTGTGTATAAACGTAAATCTTTCCATTTGCAAATACTAGTACTACTATACATCCGATGCATGCATGCTTTCATTAATTAGTGAGTAATTAACTAGTTGAGCTTGCGTTTTCATGGTAATTCATTTCATTCGACTGACTGCCGTACTTCTCCTTGTAGACGTTGCTGGCGAGGTCGTCGAAGTCGGAGCGGAAGTTGGTGAGCTTGAGCGTGGAGTTGACGATGGGCCAGATGGGGTTCATTTTGCCGCCGTTGACGCCCATCTCCACCTTGATGCCGCTGAGGTCTCGCTTGTGCATCCTCCCGCCGACGTGGTCCGTCGCCTCCAGGATCACCAGGTCCGTTATCCCAGCCTCCGACAGCCGCTTCCCGGCCGAGATCCCTACGACAACGTACAACATTAAGTTTCTTTGATAAAGGACGTTTTATTATTTCAAAAATGTAGCATCAAGCGGATACAAACATACAACATTAAGTACGTCTACTGACTAGCTGGCTAGTTATGTGAGTGGAATGGCCTGCATATATGGTAGTATATCATGTACCAGACATGCCGGCGCCGACGATGATGACCCTGGGGCCGCCGCCGGCGGCGGCGGCGAGTGAGCCATGGTGTGCTAGGGTGAGTACTGCTAGCACGAGAGCGGCAGTGGCTCCGGTTGGCGTCATGTCACTCTCCTCAGTGGATTGGCCGGATGAAGGCGCTGGGCAGTGGGTACACAGTTTCCTCTCTGCTTCATACTAGCTATATGCCTGTTTATATACTACTAGTCCAGTAGGAGCACTTGTCTTAGACGTCCATACGGACACGCCATGTGATGTATCCTGCGGCGCGCGGCATAGAATTTCTCTACGAGTTGAGGATCTCTTTTTTGCAATGCAACCATCTTTTATATTGCTAGGGATCGAATTTTTAAAGAAGGGAATTTTCATTCTACATCGGATTAATGACACCCATGTCTATAACTACCTTATTTGCAGCTTAATAAAGAAAACTACTCCCTCTATCCCATAATATAAGAGCGTTTTGACATTACACTAGTGTCAAAAAATGCTCTTATATTATTGGACAGAGGGAGTACCTTATTTCCGTCTATTCAGAATGGCAGATGGAGATGTACGACATAAGTGTTGTCTCATCCTGTATAACACTACACCTCCTAGTTTTAAAAAGCCCATATTCAATTGAGATCTCCGATTAGAATTGGGTCACCCGATTTTGACCGGGTTAACAATTTCTCAAAGCTAGGAGGTGTAGGTGGTCAGGTGAACTAAAATCGGGTCAAAAATTTAGACATGAGAATGTAAACTAAAAATCCATATGATTTATTGTATTTAATTATTATATAAGTAGACGTTTCCATGCATGTAGAGAAAATTAGAAGTAGTGACGTTCGTGGGGTAGCATACATAGGTGGTCAGGTGGACTGTGTGTGAAAAAGAATATAATTAGCATTTCATGAAATATCTTTTCATGAAATTTGGTATTTAGATCATGAATATTTGTATAAATAATATGAGAAACTATAACTAAAACTAAAATTATATATGATTTAGTGTATTTAATTATTAAGGAAAACATTTTCTCATGCATGTTGGCATGTTGAGATAGGTTTTTTTCATGAATGCTTGCATGATGAGGTGAAGCATGTGTATGTTGAGAGAAATATGTTAGAGGAGGCTAGCTATTTAGATATAGAAGATTTGGATCATCATATACACATGTCCATGCATGCATTCCGTTTCAACTGTACGTAGATACTCCCTCCATTACATAATGTAATGCATAATGATTTTCTGTGAAGTCCAATTTTAGAAAGCTCAAGTTTTAGAACAAAATATTTAGGCCTAGAATACAAAACATATACATTATGAAAATATGCCGCGTGATGTATCTAATGATATGTATTCGTTAGTAAATAGTTTTATTTATAAACTTGGTCAAAATTTAACATTAAAAAAACGATATGCAGTACACTGTGGGTCGGAGGGAGCATCATATATTGATTTTGAACTGAACATCCAAATAATAATTCCAGAGACTTTGGACAGACTCACACGACAGGGCCACCTCAGCTAATCCCTCCATTTTAATGAATAAGGCATGCACGCTTTCTAAAATCTAATTTTAACCATAAATTCATTAATATACATTTTTGTGATATAAAAATTATGCGGTCGAAAACTCTTTTTCAATACGAATTATACGGTGTGATTTTTTTTATCACATACAAGCCACATTTAGTTTGTTTAATTTATGCGTGCGTACCTTATTTATTGCAATGGAGGGAATATGAGATGAGCTCTTCTCTCTCTTTTCGCCTATTTGTTTTTTCAAAAAGTAGAGCATCCACAACCACGATGCCAGCCAGCCTTTTCACTGTTTGGTATTGCTGTAGACCACACATGCGCTAATAGTGTATCATCCACGGGATATTATATAGTAACGCAAGAAGAATTAGTTAATTAAAGCGAACCCATCCAGAGACAAGGCCATGCGTCTACATAGTGCCTAAGTGCGTTGATTGGCAATTTGACATTGTACCACTAGGCTACTTTTTCTTTTTTGCGGGATACTAGCTGGCTAGCAAACAAAGCATCCACAATATATTATTATGCAAATCTAAGATTATAACTATGCTGTGTGTAACCAAGACTGCGCATGCATGTGCGCACGATCGCTAGCCAGATTCACCTAGCTGCCCAATCAAGACGTTGTGATCGATCTGGATAGTGGTGCTTATTAGCAGTACAAAAGAAGAGAACTGCTAAAAGCACAGCACAGCCACCAAGTATATACTTCCTTTTCCTGCTTACTTCAGCTAGGTAGCTAGAATATACTCCCTCTGTAAAGTACTCCCTCCGTTCCAAATTACTCGTTGAACTAAAACTATGACGAGTAATTTGGAACGAAGAGAGTAATATAAGATCTTTTAAATCACTAAGTAGTGATCTAAAAGATCTTATATTAGTTTAGAGAGGGAAGAGGGAGCACAATGCATGCATGATGAGCGATGATATATTATTTATTGATCGTATGCAAAAAACGGTAGTCCAAATTAAATGCGATAGCTCCTTTAGAAATTGTTGACCCGGTCAAAATGGGATGACCCAATTCCAAATTGAAGACCTCAATTGATTACGACGATACCTTAAAGTTAGGGAACATAGTGTATTAAAAGAATTGAAGGAGAGAGCTTCTTGAGAAATTGTTAACCCGGTGAAAATCGGATGATCCAATTCCAAATTGAAGATCTCAATTGATTGTAGGGCCTTCAAAAATTAGGGAGCATAGTGTATAGTATATATGAGTTAATATGAAAATCCATGTTTACATGCTGGATAATTATTGCCACTCTTTTAACATTGATTTAGTTAGGCAACACGAATACAAAGCGGAGATAACAAGCGAAGATTCACAGACTACTGAAAACCAAGATTCACCGTCATGTTTGGGGTACAAGCTTTTCCTATTTTTCTTCGCATTTGATCTCTGCATACTTTATTCATTTCAATAGCGGAAGATTGATTTTTCAAATATTGGTGACTGATGATATGCTTGAATACGTTCCTTTAGTGGCTGCAGATGAATACAACTCCATCTCTATTCTCATAATTTATCTTTCTTATACTAAACAATGAGAAGAAGGATGGGGCAAAGATGTTAAGTGGAGCGCTTGATATTTCTTCAACTTGAATAGGTCCTTCACCAGATTTTCGTTTTATTTTAGGTTGTGTGACAAATTCAGTGTAGTTGCATAACTCCTTTATATATGCACGCTAGAAGTACAATTTTCAATAATTATTTGAAACTTATTTATAACTTATAATATAAACATACTGCAATAACTGAAGTTAAAGTTGCTGACAATGGACGCCATTTGGATTTGAGCTCGAATTAGCTACTGCATGTGATGCATGAGTCGTTTTTTTTCCAGTCAAACGGTCCCGCTTAGCAAATTTATGTATAAAGTAGATATATATGTATTTCTTGGGCAATATGTCCGTGTATGAAGTAGATGGATATAGCATAAAGCTACTCATAGAAGGAATAGTTCTTCCCCTTGCCTGGGTGGAAATTGGCTTCACTTTGGCTCCATGATTACTTTCTCATTGTGTTCTTTAGCTAACATTTATGCGAGCCACAAAAAAAAGACAGGCATATCCGCACCAGTGTTAACCTTGGCTTAGCATCAGAGCACTCCCGCCGCACTATTGCAACATGTGGTTAAGTTCACATGGCTTCAGTTTTGGTCACACGATGATGTCATTCCTTTTCTCTTTTTGAGATTTTTTTTTGAGAATATCTTTCTCTCTTTTTGAGAACTTTTTTTGGTAATATCTTTCTTTTCGAGACTTTGAGTTTGTCTTTACATTTATTTCAGTTTAAGCATAACTAAATGATGTATTTTTCAATGCTTTGTGCAATATGTGCACGTCCAAGGTTTATACAGGGTGGAGCCTGATAGTTCGATCATATTTACTATGAAAAGCTCAGTCTTAATGTACGTATTGCTTTGCGTGTTTGTTGGCAGAGATAAAGAGAATAGTGAACTTATCGTTATTGAGTTTACTTTCATCACTCACAGTATTGTCTACCAATACAACATTTATAAAAAATGAGATAGTATTTGTCCCTGAATAGAGTACAATTCGGTTGTCCCTGAGTAGTATTTATGATTTCTAAATCACTTTTGTAGGTACTTTGCAATGGCATTTTTAAAAGTATATCTATTATTCTTTCATGGTAGTCAGGTGGCAATGGAGAGCATGCTGGTGAATTTTCAGCCTAACATACTATCATATTGATGATATGCAAAAGAACAAGACATAAAGAAGTTATTTTAGACTAATGAAGTTTTTGTTGCAAGTACATAATTTATAGTTTTGTATGTGCAACAAATATCCAAGTTTTCATATATGTTCATACCTTAATAGTATTCTCACTTTTATTTTGCTATTCTCTCATGATGGTAGGGCTCGAGAGCGCATGTTATTCCTTCCATGCGTGCTACTACCAGATTTTGAAACACAAGTTTTTTATGTAGTTGCAACTTTTATGTGCTTATGACATGCTAATAAATTCTGAGCTCATCTTCTGTTTTTATACTTGGGAGTGATTTCTTCACAGTACAATCCCATTGATTATATCTAAACATATATTAAATGGCACCATAGGGATTTATATTTCCTCCGAGGTGTAGATGTTCTTAGAATGAAAGTTATGTCAGATTAGAACACTTATGCAACAACATAGCTATTGCTAGATGTTTGCATAAGGTGGATGGTACAGTTAGCTCAGGGCAAAGCCGCATCATACTCTCGCAATTACTAATGGTATAAATAAATTTGTACACAAAGCTGGAATAGCTCAGATGGCTAGAGCGTGTGGCTGTTAACCACAAGGTCGGAGGTTCAAGCCCTCCTTCTAGCGCATTATTTTATTTTGTATTCATCCGAGTCTTTCAGGTGTCTAAACTTTGCAAAAAAATTCAGTTTGGTGCTAAAACTTGCAGCATACATTGAACGGGGGACAAAACTTGACTTGGGCATACATCTACCGTGCTAATCACGCTTGTATACATACAAGGTCCTGATGTGGCGTGCCTGCATGGCACGGGGCCCATCCGTCAGTGACTGGGAGGCGGGGACGAGGGCGTGTGTGGCCTGTTTTTTTTTGTTGCAAAAACGCCCTGGAATTTTTTTCCTCACAAAAAGCCCCTCAAAATTCTGCTTAAAAATTGAAACAACACTAAACATCTGTATAACCATTGGGCTGTCAGGATAATTACACGGAGGAAATCAATATGAAAAATATTGCGCCACACAGGTTCGAACAGACGGCTGATGGGTCATTGGCCGACTAGACTAGCCAGCTGACCATGGAATATTTGTTGCTGGAAATGGATAGCTAGACTTAATGAACTATAGGCCAGCACGCACATAAGGCTTAAATGGGTGGCTGTAATTATTATGTTAGTTTTTCCTTTCTTAGAATTATATTGTATTGTTCCTCAAAAAAATATATAGTTAGAACTATTTTGTATTATGTAAATTGTAAATAATGTAAATAGAAAGGAAATAAATTATTTGAAATAATTTTCATGTACTTTATAAAATATATGTATTTGAAATAATGTTCGTATAACTCTAAAATAATCTTATTTATAATAATGTTCATATAATTGTAATAAATGTTCTTATTTAAAATAATATTCGTGTAATAATATAAATATACACGATAATTTCAAAATGTTTATATAAATAAAACAATATTTATGTTTTAATACTATATATTAATTACAATAATTTTCATGAGTTATTAAAATATTTTTACTGATTCAGAAA
>NC_057804.1:664358265-664382530 GCF_018294505.1 Triticum aestivum
AATATACGTGTATTCACTTTGAACAAAATATTATTATTTAAAATAATGTTTCGTGTAATTCTTGAAATTATTAATGTATTATTTGAATATATATATATACACACACACACACATACTAAAATAATAAATATTAATTATAATAGTATTTTTGAATTTAAAAACTAACATTTAAAAATGGTCCGTGGTAACTGCAGCGGTGCAGCCTAAGTCCCATATGCGTGTCCGCTCGTAGGATATTAGGTCTAGCTATCCCACGTAGAAAGAATGTAATACTTGGTGTAATGGTGTGGTGGCTAGGTTGCCCCTATTTTTTGGTTGAGGTCGCTGGTTCGACCCATGGCAAACACAATTTTTCATACTGTTTCATAGAGATAAAGTTACGTCTCTGAGCTTTTTCTAGTTTTTTCGAGGTGAAAACCAGGCCACACTCCTTCGCCCTGTCTCCCATTCACTTACGGGTGGCCCCCATCCATGCTGGCATGCCCCGTCAGCATCCTATACGTATACAAGCATGATTAGCACCGTAGATGCACGTTCAAGCCAAGTTCTATCACTCGTTCAATGTATCTTATAAGTTTTAGTACCAAACTGATTTTTCTCGTCAAGTTTAGACACTTGTGGTGTAATAGACTCGTCTATTAGCTTAGCTAGTAATCTAGTAGTATCCTTGATCAAAGCATGTGTTTCGGTGGCCTGCACGTCTGTCTCTTGCGGTCTTTGCAGCGGATCAAGCATGCACGGCTAGCTATATATTGGACCAGTACTCCGGCTGCTGGACTAGGAGCACCATGGAGGCTTTGGACAGTACCATGGAGTATGATGAGGCACTGAAAGGCCATGGAGCGTGCGTGTGCCCGCACGTGCATATGCAATTAGTTAGCCGCTTCGAATGCATGTCCAAATGTGTCCGTCCATCGGATTGAAAATTGCACCATGCTAGCTAGCTGGCTACAAAGCGCAACGACTGTCTAACCTACCTACCTTGAGCATGTTCTGTCATGCAAAAAATGGTTTCCACATAGCCTACTGACCTGACAGGCACGTCCAATCGCCGCATTCGGAAAATAGGTGTCGAGACGACGACTAGAGACAGTGTCGTGTCTACCCTTTGGGCGCCTCCCTCTACTCTTTGTCAAGTAAGATGACTGGCTAAGCATTATTAGTTTAGCAACGATAACAACATTAGTTATTTATTCCCCCAGCCAAATAAAGCCGCCGTGGTCTCCGTTTTGCGAGTAAATGACACTAGCTAGAGGTCACAAAACTCGTGCAGTGAGTGCACTTTAGTTAGACATGCTTGGAAGTCAGAATATCAGATCACACTACTCAAGTTTTGGGTCCATATGGATCATAACTTAAGTTCGGTTGCATATAGATCACAACCGAAAAATGAGAACGCCCGCCACGGCATTGATCCATGGCCAGGTCGTCATGATTCGCCGTTTGCTACATGGACGGAAGGTGTCAAAAAGTGGGTATATATAGGACTACCCATGAAGGGGTAAGTGAGAAGGGAAAGATACATGGGCCCATACCCTAAATCAGTGCATTTAGGCATGCCAGAAGTTCTGGGGCTACCCAGAGGATCCGGGGACCAGATGTTTCAGGGTAGAATTCATGATAGTTCTGGGATGTTTATAAGGTTTGCAAGTGTTGGCGCAGGGGAGGCCAAAAGTTATCCAAAAGTTTTGGGCATGTTCCAGCATTTCCAAAAGGTTGGCACAGTCACATAGGGGTATTTCCGGAAGTTCTGAGCTGGACGGTCAAAAGTTCTAGGGTTCCATGAGTCTTCTCTTTGGTGCATTCCGGCATCGCCTTGTCCACTTCATCTTCGAGGTTCCTTCTTCGTTCCATGCTTTCCTCGCATATCCGACAAAGGGAATATATAAATATCGCGAAGATACCAATTACACCCAACCTTTGAAAGAACGAAATATCCTAAGGACATTACGGATGCACACAACCCAAAAACATAAAGAAGAAGAAGAAAAAAACATAAGATCCTGCTATGGTGATCAATTCCTTGTAGTAAGTCCAAATTCTCCCCAAAACGATGCCTCCAAGAAGGAAACAGTGCACAAGCGCCGTCGTCACCCGATCATAGTGTAAGTGCATCTAGTGCCCCCCTTAGTGATTTTGGTGTATTGAAGACTTATAAGTTAAGGGACTAATATGTTTGTGAGTGTACACAGGCCCTATAAGTCGATGAGGAGTTTGATATTTACAGTGAAAGTCGACCCCTAAAAATGAATGTCTTCAGCTGAAGACTTTGGTTCTTCTGAAGACTTTGAAAGTGATGAAATTGGTGTGACGTTGAAGACTTGAATATTCGTGCGAGGATTATGAAGCGTGAAGACTTTTGTTTTTGTAGTTTCATTTTCTCTTTCTTGAGTCATAGGAAACACCGTACTGTTAAAGGGGGTCGAGTAATACTAAGGAAACTGATTTCCATGTGATGCTCATCTCAAAATCCTACACCTACCCCATCCTTTTGAGTGAAGCCATTGGAAATCTCATATCAGTTCAGTCAATTCCTTCAGTGACAGAGATGAAGATCTTCTGGTCTCTGAGGAATTTGTTCTGACTGGTGAGTTAGAAATTCGCCAGTGCGGATTGCCTACACAGTGAGAAACATGATAGCCCTGAGGAATTCGAACCTTAAAATCCGACTGTTGCTATGCTAGGCGCCAGCTGTCCAAAATATCCTACCACCTAACGGTCATATCCTTGAAGGACATTTATGTCTTATCATGTCGGGTTGCTCCCTAGGTTATAAATAGCCGCCCCTACAACCACTAACTGGTTGGCTGCTCTGAGAAAAACTGACACTTGTCAATTGAGAGCATCCCATTCTCCGAGGACTTTGAGCAAAAATCATCAAGTGAGGAAAACCCAAATCCCAAATTGAGCATCACTGAAAAGATTGTTTCTGTGTGGAACCGATGCTTGTTACCTTTGAGGACTATGTATCTTCCAGACGGTTAGGCGTCATGGTCTGAGCATCCAAGAGGAATTGTGGATTAATCTGAAGGCTCAACATACTAAACCTGTGCTTGTTGATTTGTATTATATCCTTAATAATCGCGACGGCTATGTCTCAAAAGAAAATGTATCACTTGTACTGAATTTTTAACAAGGACCACCTACCGTGGCCAATACTGTACAACTAGTTTGAATGTTTCCCCGGTTTTGCATTGCTTTCTTTGGTTTTTCTTCATACTTTTTGGTCTTCTTTCTTTTCTTTTTCTTTTTCTTTGTTTCTTTCTTGGTTTTCATTAATTTTCTCTTTGCAATGGTTTTCTTCATTTTTCCTTCAGCTTTCTTTGGTTTTTTCTTTATTTTTTGTTTTGCAACACATGTCTAGTTTTGTTATAAACATTGTACATTTTTCATATAGATTATGAACATTTATTATGCATGCTTCAAATATTTCAAGTGCATGATTAATATTTTTTGTAATAATATATATTGATGTATACTTTTTTCATACATATATTATATTTTATATATAACATTTGCGCATATGTTTAAAATTTTTAAATACATGATTAACATTTTTAATACTTGTTTTGAACATTGTTTCGAATGTGTGTTTTCCGAATATAATTTGAAATATTTTTTGTATGATACGATTTTTTTTAAATATGAAAACATTTTTTACATTGGAAAACATATTTTCAAAATTCTACAATGTATTTTTTTTGAAATGTGTGAACAGCGTTCTTAATGTAACATACATTTTTGTGAATGGTACGACACATTTTTTCAATCGCATGAACATTTTATTTACATTGTATAACATTTTTGAAAAATATTATGTGCATTTTCTAAAATGCATGAACATTTTTTAAATTGTAAAAATATTTTCCAAAAGTTGACCAAACAATTATTTTACACTATTTTCTAATGTGCAATGAACACTTTAAGATAAATAAAAAATATATTTTCATAACATATGTATTTCTAGTAATATTTTAACTATAAACAAAAGAAAAATAATAATTTTTTAGCAAAGAAAAAAATACATGTCTACATTCCCTTTTATTGTCAGATCCTTATTATTATTATTATTGTGAATTTCCACAATTTCTCTCTTTTTTATTTTTAGTAAATTCACACCATTGCTATTTTCGTTTTTGTAAATTGTTCATTGTCTTCTTTCTACATTCCCAACATTAGTTGCTCTTCCTGTATTCATCCCGTCTAACTTTCTTTACATTGTCAGCTGTAACATTGCATGCTTGGGCATGGATCAGAGGTCTATTAGGTTAGCTAGTAATCTAGTAGTATCCTTGACCAAAGCATGTGTTTCGGTGGCCTGCACGGCTAGCTATATATCGGACCAGTACTGATGCGGCTGCTGGACTAGGAGCACCATGGAGGCTTTGGACAGTACCATGGAGTATGATGAGTGACTCCGGTGTGATGAGGCACTGAAAGGCCACGGAGCGTGCGTGCGCCCGCGCGTGCATATGCAATTAGTTAGCTGCTTCCAATCCATGTCCAAATGTGTCCGTCCATCATTAAGGCCATTGCCACAAATTCAAACACATAAAGAAGAAGAAGAAAAAACAAAAGATCCTGCTACGGTGACCAATTCCTTGTAGTAAATCCAAATTCTCCCCAAAACGATGCCTCCAAGAAGAAAACAATGCACAAGCGCCGTCGTCGCCCAATCATAGATCATGGGTTTTCACCCTGGAGAAATCCGTGCTCTCAAAACAATGCCTTCAATAAGGCCATTGCCACGCACGACCAATTAAGGCCAGACCTTGGGTTTTCACCCTAAAAGAACAGACTATGTACTCCTCCTGTGTTGCGGCCTCCACTTGCCAATGCCGCTGCTACGAGTCACGAAACACCAAGAAAAGTCCTCATTGCCTCGAAGACTCGGTCCGCCATTACTATGCCTTAGATCTCAGCCGCCATGACATTCTTCGCCACTATCTTCACCATGAAAACTGAAATACCGACATGTCCCATAATGTTAACAGACAACGAAGCTTCGCATCACACCCACCTATCATGCCACACAGACTAAAATGGGGGTGCGCAAGACCAAATTCCATCCGATCCAGCAATCTACAGGCAACAAGCCGCCAATGGAGATCTCTGTCAAAGCCTTTTGGAACTTGTCAATGGCCAAATCAATGAGGGCCGACATCAAGCAGAACCCGTCTTGGCGCGAGAAGTCCCCTAGGACCGCCTTACACTGGATGTACTCTTGATCTAGATCGCAGCCAACAGCGGAGGGGAGGAGACAACCAGATCAGCCCCCCGGAGCCAAGACACTCCGGACAGATCAGAGCACCGCCGTTGAACACACAGACGTTGTCCCTGTCCACCCTGCACACACCATGTCGCCAGTCCCGCGGCCATGGCTCACCGCCGCCCCAGAGCGCCGGCACGCTTCCATGTAACAACGACCGCCATCCAGCACCGCTCCCCAGATTGGTTGTCGCAGCCCGCTCCAAGGCCGCTGCTTGAGGGGACATCCAGACCCCTACCGGCGTCGGCGCCGCCCGGGCTTTGCCCGGCCGTGCCCACGGATGGCAGAAAAGGAGGGGACAGAAGGGGAGGGGGCTCTAGCGGTGGCGGCTAGCCCCCCCCTCGCTCGGCTGCGAGCCGCTTCGTCACTCGCCTATGGTGACCTCCTCCTTTGCATGCTCGTCTTTCGGCTCAAACCTATAGTTGCAAATGGTAGGAAGGTCAAGTAGCATGCCATTCTTGAGAGAGCCAAGTACATATGTGTAAAGGGGCAGATTCAACTTTATATGTATGACGTGGGAGAGGCGTGTGTCTCTTGACAATGTGGCACTTGACATGTTGATGTTGGGGATGATCCACATCAATAAGGTTGGCCAACTATCGACGGTCGGAACTGGAGTCAGAGAATCATGGCATATAACCACATTGACCGCTCTACAGAATAGCGCGACCAAAACAAAATGCAGAAGAAAACGTCAGGCCTGAAGAGCCAGATCGAGGGACACACCATCTTCCACATGCCTCCCGCCAATGGGAAGAAGCATAACCGGAACGAGAGCAAGGTGGGGAGACCATATTCCACGCCAATAGTGACACTATCACCACCACCGAACATAGACAAATGTAAATTTATTCCTAACCCTACCACCTTCGGTCTGAAGCCCTAGGGTCCCCATCCCATCCAATCGTCGAAGCAATAAACTGAAGGGGAGGGGCTCTTGGACTCGCCGGGGATAGATCAGCCACTGCGGTCGCTCATGTAGGTTAGCAAGAGGGAGGAACATTGGAAAAGAACTTCTCATGACAAGCTCATTTAAAACCATGTAAGTGGATTTTTTTTCTATATATTTTGGCGCGATGGCAAAACTGCTGCCTTGTGACCATGAGGTCATGGGTTCAAGTCCTGAAAACAATCTCTTTGCAGAAATGTAGGGAAAGGCTGCATACCATATATCCAAAGTGGTCGGACCCTTTCAGGACCCTGCACAAGCGGGAGCTACATGAATCGGGCTTCCCTTTTTTACTTTTTACGAAGAAATGGCATGCTGGATCACACGAACTAGAAACAGTAACCGTTCTAGAGGGAGCCAAAAGCAATTGCCACCTAAGTGAATGATTATTTATTTTCAACTTTTAGTATTTTTCTTGAAATATTAGCCATCTTTTGAGTCATTGGATAAACATTCAACTTATCGTGCTCACCTTCCCGCATATGATATGTACACTAAAAATAGTAGTAACATTCTCTTGAGCCAATGCTCCCTCCGAGAGGCACCGAGGAAATCTCAAAAAATGCTGGCTAGCGGCTATATTAAATGTATATATTTTCACGTGCACAAGGATATGTATGGTAAGATGTAAAATTGAGTTTGAGGAGGGAGTTGCTCCAAGCTTCTACGGGTTGATAGCCTTGGCTTGTCTACTTAATGAGAAGCCATGTGTTGTCCCCAACCTTCTTGTGAGCAAATGACCGTCAAAACATAGAAAACGTGAACAACATGCTACGTACGGGGTGAGACGTGTGCTTAATGCTAATGACGTACGAGATAGTATTTCGTGGTTCCGTGGCTAACGAGGAGAGCATGAGCCAATAAACCGAAGTCCAAAATTTAATTTGCTAGCTTTACAAAAAGGGGACCGATAGGCGCCGGTGCGCCGTCCCAAACTTTGGGCCGGTCGCATCCCACCCGTACGCCGTGAGCTGTGTGGTCGTTATATTTGGACCGAAAAGAAAATGATTCGCCCTCACCCAGCGCCCTTCCCCTTCCTCCTCAATCTCACGTTCGTTGACTAAATCCACAGAGTAGTACCGCGCCACGATGTTGCTCCTCGCCGGCGGCAGCGCCGCACCTCCTCGATGCCGGCCCCTAGCACCAAAAAAGGCTTCCCCGGTGGCGTCCCCGCCCTGATGGCAGCATGTTCCCAGCCACCTGAACTCTCGCCAAACGTAGCTTTTGTTACCATTGATGCAGCTCTCGGCGTCCTCGCTTCCAGCATCGCAAAATCCGGGTGTAGCATTCGAGTTAACTTGTCTCGAGGCCAAGGTACTAGCATCGAGTATAGCCGGTGGTAGAAAATCAGATGGCCGGTTCCAGCATCTAGCAACGGAGTTGAAGCATTTGACGGTGAGAGAGGGCACGACGTCCCACAGTTGCATCTCCTCCCCCTAGATGGTTGCATATCCTATTCCCAACGGTTCCAGCTTTTGGCATCGCCGGTTGCAGCAAATTTCCACGCAGGTTGTAACTTGTGGTCCGCCAGTCGCAGCAAAAAACGTGTCCCCCTTCGATGGCGCCGTTTGCAGCTCATGGCAGCACCACCGTCGCTGTCAGTAGCAAACTTGTGCCGGTTGCAACTTCTTTTGCCTGTTCCAGCCCATCGTGGCACCAACGTCGCGGTCGTAGCAAACCGGTTTGCCGGTTGCAGCTTTTTCTTTTGCCGGTTCCAACACATCACGGCACCACCATCGTCGACGTAGCAAAAGCGGTTGCCGGTTGCAGCATTTTTTTGGTCAGTTCCAGCAGACGACGCGGCCGATAGCAGCACCAGAGCTCGCCGGTTCCAGCGGTGTTTGGTGCTTGCAGCAAAAAATGGTCGGAGAAGGTTGACAGCGGCGGTCCTACAGGATAGTGGCAGCCTGGACGTAGGTAGGAGACGAGGAGGCGAGAGGTAGGAGAAGTAGTTAATTCGGGACGAAGCGCTGGATCAGGAAAGGATAAGGAACGTGTGAAGGAGAAAAAGAGATAAGGTAGTTCCATGTCTTTCCATGTGTGGCCCACAGGCCCTTACGTGTCGTAGATTGAAACGCGGGGAGCGTGCAGCCTGGACGCAGCCGGCCGAAAGTTGCGCCGGCGCACTGATTTTCAATGTTCTAGAGGGAGCCAAAAGCAATTGCCTCCTAAGTGAATGATTATTTATTTTCAACTTTTAGTATTTTTTTGAAATATTAGCCGTCTTTTGAGTCATTGGATAAACATTTAACTCATCGTGCTCACCTTCCCGCATATGATATGTACACTAAAAATAGTAGTAACATTCTCTTGAGCCAATGCTCCCTCCGAGAGGCACCGAGGAAATCTCAAAAAATGTTGGCTAGCGGCTATATTAAATGTATATATTTTCACGTGCACAAGGATATGTATGGTAAGATGTAAAATTGAGTTTGAGGAGGGAGTTGCTCCAAGCTTCTACGGGTTGATAGCCTTGGCTTGTCTACTTAATGAGAAACCATGTGTTGTCCGCAACCTTTTTGTGAACAAATGACCGCCAAAGCATAGAAAACATGAACAACATGCTACGTATGGGGTGACACGTGCGCTTAATGCTAATGACGTACGAGACAGTATTTCGTGGTTCCGTGGCTAATGAGGAGAGCATGAGCCAATAAACCGAAGTCCAAAATTTAATTTGCTAGCTTTACAAAAAGGGGACTGATAGGCGCCGGTGCATCGTCCCAAACTTTGGGCCGGTCGCATCCCACTCGTACGCCGTGAGCTGTGTGGTCACTAGATTTGGACCGAAAAGAAAACGATTCGCCCTCACCCAGTGCCCTTCCCCTTCCTCCTCAATCTCACATCCGTTGACTAAATCCACAGACTAGTACCGCGCCGCGATGTTGCTCCTCGCCGGCGGCAGCGCCGCGCCTCCTCGATACCGGCCCCTAGCACCAAAAAAAGGCTTCCCAGGTGGCGCCCCCCTGATGGCTGCATGTTCCCAGCCACCTGAACTCTCGCCAAACGTAGCTTTTGTTACCATTGATGCAGCTCTCGGCGTCCACGCTTCCAGCATCGCAAAATCCGGGTGTAGCATTCGAGTTAACTTGTCTCGCGGCCAAGGTACTAGCATCGAGTATAGACGGTGGTAGCAAATCAGATGGCCAGTTCCAGCATCTAGCAACGGAGTTGCAGCATTTGACGGTGAGAGAGGGCACGGCGTCCCACAGTTGCATCTCCTCCCTCTAGATGGTTGCAGCTCCTATTCCCAACGGTTCCAGCTTTTGGCATCACCGGTTCCAGCAAATTTCCACACAGGTTGTAACTTGTGGTCCGCCAGTCGCAACAAAAAATGTGTCCCCCATCGATGGCGCCGGTTGCAGCTTTTTTTTGCCGGTTGCAGCTCATGGAGGCACCACCGTCGCTGTCAGTAGCAAACTTGTGCCGGTTGCAGCTTCTTTTGCCTGTTCCAGCCCATCGCGGCACCACCGCCGTGGTCGTAGCAAATCGGTTTGCCGGTTGCAGCATTTTCTTTTGCCGGTTCCAACACATCACGTGTTGGAAATATGCCCTAAAGGCAATAATAAATTAGTTATTATTATATTTCCTTGTTCATGATAATCGTTTATTATCCATGCTATAATTGTATTGATAGGAAACTCAGATACATGTGTGGGTACATAGACAACACCATGTCCCTAGTAAGCCTCTAGTTGACTAGCTCGTTGATCAATAGATGGTTACAGTTTCCTGACCATGGACATTGGATGTCATTGATAACGGGATCACATCATTAGGAGAATGATGTGATGGACAAGACCCAATACTAAGCCTAGCACAAAGATCGTAGTTCGTATGCTAAAGCTTTTCTAATGTCAAGTATCTTTTCTGTAGACCATGAGATTGTGCAACTCCCGGATACCGTAGGAATGCTTTTGGTGTACCAAACATCACAACGTAACTGGGTGGCTATAAAGGTGCACTACAGGTATCTCCGAAAGTGTCTGTTGGGTTGGCACGAATCGAGACTGGGATTTGTCACTCCGTGTGACGGAGAGGTATCTCTGGGCCCACTCGATAGGACATCATCATAATGTGCACAATGTGACCAAGGGGTTGATCACGGGATGATGTGTTATGGAACGAGTAAAGAGACGTGCCGGTAACGAGATTGAACAAGGTATCGGTATACCGACGATCTAATCTCGGGCAAGTACAATACCGCTAGACAAAGGGAATTGTATACGGGATTGATTGAGTCCTTGACATCGTGGTTCATCCGATGAGATCATCGTGGAACATGTGGGAACCAACAAGGGTATCCAGATCCCGCTGTTGGTTATTGACCGGAGAACGTCTCGGTCATGTCTGCATGGTTCCCGAACCCGTAGGGTCTACACACTTAAGGTTCGATGACGCTAGGGTTATAAAGGAAGTTTGTATGTGGTTACCGAATGTTGTTCGGAGTCCCGGATGAGATCCCGGACGTCACGAGGAGTTCTGTAATGGTCCGGAGGTAAAGATTTATATATGGAAAGTTGTTGTTCGGGTTCCGAGAAAAGTTCGGGTTTTTTCGGTATTGTACCGGGAAGCTTCCAGAAGATTCCGGAGGATTCCGGAGGGGTCCGGAAGTCCGGAAATTGTTCCACCATGTCCAATACAGTAGCATGGGCTGTAGGGGGCGCCCTAGCCTTAATGGGCCCGGGGCACCAGCCCCCCCAAGGCCCATGCGCATGGGAAGGGGAAAACCCTAAGGGGGAGGGCCTCCACTTGACTTGGGAGGCACTCCTCCCCCCTTGGCCGCCGCCCCCTCCTAAGATTGGATATGAGGGGGCCGGCCCCCTTCTCCCTTGCCCCTATATATATGTGGGTGGTGGGAGGGCAGCGGCACCACAAGTTCTGGCGCAGCCCTCCCCCTCTCCCAAGTACTCCTCTCCCGTGGTGCTTGGCGAAGCCCTGCAGGATTGCCACGCTCCTCCATCACCACCACGCCGTTGTGCTGCTGCTGGATGGAGTCTTCCTCAACCTCTCCCTCTCTCCTTGCTGGATCAAGGCATGGGAGACATCACCGGGCTGTACATGTGTTGAATGCGGAGGTGCCGTCCGTTCGGCACTAGGATCTCCGGTGATTTGGATCACGACGAGTACGACTCCTTCAACCCCATTCTCTTGAACGCTTCCGCTTAGCGATCTACAAGGGTATGTAGATGCACTCTCCTTCCCCTCGTTGCTGGTTTCTCCATAGATAGATCTTGGTGACACGTAGGAAAATTTTGAATTTCTGCTACGTTCCCCAACAGTGGCATCATGAGCTAGGTCTATTGCGTAGATTCTTTGCACGAGTAGAACACAAAGTAGTTGTGGGCGTTGATTTTGTTCAATATGCTTACCGTTACTAGTCCAATCTTGTTTCGACGGTATTGTGGGATGAAGCGGCCCGGACCGACCTTACACATACTCTTACGTGAGACAGGTTCCACCGACTGACATGCACTTGGTGCATAAGGTGGCTAGCGGGTGCCAGTCTCTCCCACTTTAGTCGGAACAGATTCGATGAAAAGGGTCCTTATGAAGGGTAAATAGCAATTGGCATATCACGTTGTGGTTTTGCGTATGTAAGAAACGTTCTTGCTAGAAACCCATAGCAACCACGTAAAACATGCAAACAACAATTAGAGGACGTCTAACTTGTTTTTGCAGGGTGTGCTATGTGATGTGATATGGCCAAGAATAATGTGATGAATATATGTGATGTATGAGATTGATCATGTTCTTGTAATAGTAATCACGACTTGCATGTCGATGAGTATGACAACCGGCAGGAGCCATAGGAGTTGTCTTTATTTATTGTATGACCTGCGTGTCATTAAACAACGCCATGTAATTACTTTACTTTATTGCTAACCGGTAGCCATAGTAGTAGAAGTAATAGTTGAGAGACAACTTCATGAAGACACGATGATGGAGATCATGGTGTCATGCCGGTGACGATGATGATCATGGAGCCCCGAAGATGGAGATCAAAAGGAGCAAAATGATATTGGCCATATCATGTCACTATTTGATTGCATGTGATGTTTATCATGTTTATGCATCTTATTTGCTTAGAACGACGGTAGTAAATAAGATGATCCCTCATTAAAATTTCAAGAAAGTGTTCCCCCTAACTGTGCACCGTTGCGAAAGTTCGTCATTTCTAAGCACCACGTGATGATCGGGTGTGATGGATTCTTACGTTCACATACAATGGGTGTAAGCCATATTTACACACGCGAAACACTTAGGTTAACTTGACGAGCCTAGCATGTACAGACATGGCCTCGGAACACAAGAGACCGAAAGGTCGAGCATGAGTCGTATGGAGGATACGATCAACATGAAGATGTTCACCGATGATGACTAGTCCGTCTCACGTGATGATCGGATACGACCTAGTTGACTCGGATCATGTAATCACTTAGATGACTAGAGGGATGTCTATCTGAGTGGGAGTTCATTAGATGAACTTAATTATCCTGAACATAGTCAAAAGATCTTTGCAAATTATGTCGTAAGCTCGCGCTTTAGTTCCACTGTTTAGATATGTTCCTAGAGAAAATATAGTTGAAAGCTGACAGTAGCGATTATGCGATCAATAGAAAGCTTATGTCCTTAATGCACCGCTCAGTGTGCTGAAACCCAAACGTCGTTTGTTGGACGTTGCGAACATCAGACATACACGTTTTGATAACTATGTGATAGTTCAGTTAAACGGTTTAGAGTTGAGGCACCAAAGACTTTTTTGAAACGTCGCGGAACATATGAGATGTTTCGAGGGCTGAAATTGGGATTTCAGGCTCGTGCCCACGTCAAGAGGTATAAGACCTCCGGCGATTTTCTTAACCTGCAAACTAAGGGAGAAAAGCTCAATCGTTGGGCTAGTGCTCAGATTGTGTGAGTGCAAAAATCACTTGAATCGAGTGGGAGTTGATCTTCCTGATGAGATAGTGATGTTTCTCCAAAGTCATTGCCACCAAGCTGCTAGAACTTCGTGATGAACTATAACATATCAGGGATAGATATGATGATCCTTGAGGTATTCACGATGTTTGACACCGCGAAAGTAGAAATCAAGAAGGAGCATCAATTGTTGATGGTTGGTGAAACCACTAGTTTCAAGAAGGGCAAGGACAAGAAGGTACACTTCATGAAACGGCAAATCAGTTGCTGCTCCAGTGAAGAAACCCAAGGTTGAACCCAAACCCGAGACTAAGTGCTTCTGTAATAAGGGAAACAACCACTGGAGCAGAATTACCCTAGATACTTGGTAGATAAGAAGGCTGGCAAGGTCGATAGAAGTATATTGGATATACATTATGTTAATGTGTACTTTACTAGTACTCGTAGTAGCACCAGGGTATTAGATACCAGTTCGGTTGCTAAGTGTTAGTAACTCGAAATAAAAGAGCTACGGAATAAACGGAGACTAGCTAAAGGTGAGCTGACGATATGTGTTGGAAGTGTTTCCAAGTTTGATGTGATCAAACATCGCACGCTCCCTCTACCATCAAGATTAGTATTAAACCTGAATAATTGTCATTTGGTGTTTGCATTGAGCATAGACATGATTGGATTATGTCTATCGCAATACGATTATTCATTTAAGGAGAATAATGGTTACTCTATTTATTTGAATAATACCTTCAATGGTCTTGCACCTAAAGGAATGGTTTATTGAATCTCGATCGCAGTGATACACATTTTCATGCCAAAAGATATAAGATAGTACCACTTACTTGTGGCACTGCCATGTAAGTCATATTGGTATAAAACGCATGAAGAAGCTCCATGTTGATGGATGTTTGGACTCACTCGTTTTTGAAAAGATTGAGACATGCGAACCATGTCTATTGGTATATATGCATGAAGAAACTCCATACAGATGGATCATTTGGACTCACTTGATTTTGAATCACTTGAGATATGCAAATCATACCACATGGGCAAGATGACTGAAAAGCCTCGTTTTCAGTAAGATGGAACAAGATAGCAACTTGTTGGAAGTAACACATTTTGATGTGTGCAGTCCAATGAGTGCTGAGGCATGCAGTGAATATCGTTATGTTCTTACTTCACAGATGATTCGAGTAGATATTGAGTATATTTACTTGATGAGACACAAGTCTGAATTATTGAATGGTTCAAGTAATTTCAGAGTGAAGTTGAAGATCATTGTGATAAGAGGATAAAATTTCTATGATATGATCATAGAGATGAGTATCTGAGTTACGAGCTTTGGCACACAATTAAGACATTGTGGAAATTGTTTCACAATTAATACCGCCTGGAACACCATAGTGTGATGGTGTGTCCGAACATCATAGTTGCACCCTATTGGATATGGTGCGTACCATGACGTCTCTTGTCGAATTACCACTATCGTTCATGGGTTAGGCATTAGAGACAACCGCACTCACTTTAATGGGGCACCACGTAATTCCGTTGAGATGACACCGTGAGAACTATGGTTTAGAGAAACCTAAGCTGTCGTTTCTTGAAAGTTTGGGGCTGCGACGCTTATGTGAAAAAGTTTCATCGTGATAAGCTCAAACCCAAAACGGATAAATGCATCTTCATAGTATACCCAAAATGGTTGGGTATACCTCCTAATTCAGATCCAGAAGCAAAAGTGATTGTTTCTAGAAACGGGTCCTTTCTCGAGGAAAAGTTTCTCTTGAAAGAATTGAGTGGGAGGATGGTGGAGACTTGATGAGGTTATTGAACCATCACTTCAACCAGTGTGTAGCAGGGCACAGGAAGTTGTTCCTGTGGCACCGACACCAATTGAAGTGGAAGATTATGATAGTGATCATGAAGCTTCAGATCAAGTCATTACCGAACCTCGTAGGACGACAAGGACGTGTACTGCTTCGGAGTGGTACAGTGATCCTGTCTTGAAGGTCATGTTGCTAGACAACAATGAACCTACGAGCTATGGAGAAGCAATGGTGGGCCCATATTCCAACAAATGGTTAAAATCCATGAAATCCGAGATAGGATCCATGTATCAGAACAAAGCATGGACTTTGGTGGACTTGCCCGATGATAGGCAAGCCATTGAGATAAATGGATCTTTAAGAAGAAGACGGACGTGGACGGTAATGTCACCGTCTATGAAGCTCGACTTGTGGCGAAGAGTTTTTCACAAGTTCAAGGAGTTGACTATGATGAGATTTTCTCATCCGTAGCGACGCTTAAGTCCGTCGGATTCATGTTAGCATTAGCTGCATTTATGAAATCTGGCAGATGGATGTCAAAACGAGTTTCCTTACCAGTCTTCGTATGGAAAGGTTGTATGTGATACAATCAGAAAGTTTTTGTCGATCCTAAGGATGCTAAAAGGTATGCTGGCTCCATCAATCCTTCTAAGGACTGGAGTAAGCATCTCGGAGTTGGAATATGCACTTTGATAAGATGATCAAAGATTTTGGGTTTATACAAAGTTTATGAGAAACTTGTATTTCCAAAGAAGTGAGTGGGAGCACTATAGAATTTCTGATGAGTATATGTTGTTGACATATTGTTGATCAGAAATGATGAGCATATAGGGTTATTTGAAAGGTGTTTTTCAATAGAAAAACTGGATTAAGCTACTTAAACATTGAGCATCAAGATCTATGAGGATAGATCAAATATGCTTAATGGTACTTTCAAATGAGCATATACCTTGACATGATCTTGAAGGTGTTCAAGATGGATCAGTCAAAGAAGGAGTTCTTGCCTGAGATGTAAGGTATGAAGTTAAGACTTAAAGCTCGACCACGACAGAAAAGAGAGAAAGGACGAAGGTCGTCCCCTATGCCTTAGACGTAGGCTCTACAGTATGCTATGCTAAGTACCGCACCTGATGTGTGCCTTGCCACATGTCTAGCAAGAGGGTACAAAGGTGATCAAGGAGTGGATCACCAGATGGCGGTCAAACTTATCGTTAGAGGAATAAGGATATGTTTCTCGGTTATGGAGGTGATAAAGAGTTCGACGTAAAGAGTTACGTCGATGCAAGCTTTAACACCTATCCGAATGACTCTGAGTAGCAAACTGGATACGTATAGTGGAACAACCATTTGGAATAGCTCCAAGTGGAGCGTGGATGCAGCATTTACAATATGACATAGAGATTTGCGAAGTACATACGGATCTGAATGTTGCAGACCCGTTGACTAAAACTTCTCTCACAAGAAAAACATGTTCAAACCCCAGAACTCATTGAGTCTTAATCACATAATGATGTGAACTAGTTTAGTGACACTAGTAAACTCTTTGGAAGTTGGTCACATGGTGATGTGACATGTGAGTGTTAATCACATGGCGATGTGAACTAGATTATTGACTCTAGTGCAAGTGGGAGACTGTTGGAAATATGCCCTGGAGGCAATAATAGATTAGTTATTATTATATTTCCTTGTTCATGATAATCGTTTATTATCCATGCTATAATTGTATTGATAGGAAACTCAGATACATGTGTGGGTACATAGACAACACCATGTCCCTAGTAAGCCTCTAGTTGACTAGCTCGTTGATCAATAGATGGTTACGGTTTCCTGACCATGGACATTGGATGTCATTGATAACGGGATCACATCATTAGGAGAATGATGTGATGGACAAGACCCAATACTAAGCCTAGCACAAAGATCGTAGTTCGTATGCTAAAGCTTTTCTAATGTCAAGTATCTTTTCCTTAGACCATGAGATTGTGCAACTCCCGGATACCGTAGGAATGCTTTGGGTGTACCAAACGTCACAACGTAACTGGGTGGCTATAAAGGTGCACTACAGGTATCTCCGAAAGTGTCTGTTGGGTTGGCATGAATCGAGACTGGGATTTGTCACTCCGTGTGACGGAGAGGTATCTCTGGGCCCACTCGGTAGGACATCATCATAATGTGCACAATGTGACCAAGGGGTTGATCACAGGATGATGTGTTACGGAACGAGTAAAGAGACTTGCCGGTAACGAGATTGAACAAGGTATCGGTATACCGACGATCGAATCTCGGGCAAGTACAATACCGCTAGACAAAGGGAATTGTATACGGGATTGATTGAGTCCTTGACATCGTGGTTCATCCGATGAGATCATCGTGGAACATGTGGGAACCAACAAGGGTATCCAGATCCCGCTGTTGGTTATTGACCGGAGGACGTCTCGGTCATGTGTGCATGGTTCCCGAACCCGTAGGGTCTACACACTTAAGGTTCGATGACGCTAGGGTTATAAAGGAAGTTTGTATGTGGTTACCGAATGTTGTTCGGAGTCCCGGATGAGACCCCGAACGTCACGAGGAGTTCCGGAATGGTCCGGAGGTAAAGATTTATATATGGAAAGTTGTTGTTCGGGTTCCGGGAAAAGTTCGGGTTTTTTCGGTATTGTACCGGGAAGCTTCCAGAAGGTTCCCGAGGATTCCGGAGGGGTCCGGAGGTCCGGAAATTGTTCCACCATGTCCAATACAGTAGCATGGTCTGTAGGGGGGCGCCCTAGCCTTAATGGGCCTGGGGCACCAGCCCCCCCAAGGCCCATGCGCATGGGAAGGGGAAAACCCTAAGGGGGAGGGCCTCCACTGACTTGGGAGGCACTCCTCCCCCCCTTGGCCGCCGCCCCCTCCTCAGATTGGATCTGAGGGGGCCGGCCCCCTTCTCCCTTGCCCCTATATATATGTGGGGGGTGGGAGGGCAGCTGCACCACAAGTTCTGGCGCAGCCCTCCCCCTCTCCCAAGTACTCCTCTCCCGCGGTGCTTGGCGAAGCCCTGCAGGATTGCCACGCTCCTCCATCACCACCACGCCGTTGTGCTGCTGATGGATGGAGTCTTCCTCAACCTCTCCCTCTCTCCTTGCTGGATCAAGGCATGGGAGACATCACCAGGCTGTACGTGTGTTGAACGCGGAGGTGCCGTCCGTTCGGCACTAGGACCTCCGGTGATTTGGATCACGACGAGTACGACTCCTTCAACCCCGTTCTCTTGAACGCTTCCGCTTAGCGATCTACAAGGGTATGTAGATGCACTCTCCTTCCCCTCGCTGCTGTTTTTTCCATAGATAGATCTTGGTGACACGTAGGAAAATTTTGAATTTCTGCTACGTTCCCCAACATCACGGCACAACCATCGTCGACGTAGCAAAAGCGGTTGCCGGTTGTAGCTTTTTTTGGTCAGTTCCAGCAGACGACGCGACCGATAGCAGCACCAGAGCTCGCCGGTTCCCGCGGTGTTTGGTGCTTGCAGAAAAGAATGGTCGGAGAAGGTTGACTGCAGCGGTCCTACAGGATAGTGGCAGCCTGGACGTAGGTAGGAGAAGGGGAGGCGAGAGGTAGGAGAAGTAGTTAATTCGGGATGAAGCGTTGGATCAGGAAAGGATAAGGAACGTGTGAAGGAGAAAAAGAGATAAGGTAGTTCCATGTCTTTCCATGTGTGGCCCACAGGCCCTTATGTGTCGTAGATTGAATCGCGGGGAGCATGCAGCCTGGACGCAGCCGGCCGAAAGTTGCGTCGGTGCACCGATTTTCAACGTTCTAGAGGGAGCCAAAAGCAATTGCCTCCTAAGTGAATGATTATTTATTTTCAACTTTTAGTATTTTTCTTTAAATATTAGCCGTCTTTTGAGTCATTGGATAAACATTTAACTTATCGTGCTCACCTTCCCGCATATGATATGTACACTAAAAATAGTAGTAACATTCTCTTGAGCCAATGCTCCCTCCGAGAGGCACCGAGGAAATCTCAAAAAATGTTGGCTAGCGGCTATATTAAATGTATATATTTTCACGTGCACAAGGATATGTATGGTAAGATGTAAAATTGAGTTTGAGGAGGGAGTTGCTCCAAGCTTCTACGGGTTGATAGCCTTGGCTTGTCTAGTTAATGAGAAGCCATGTGTTGTCCGCAACCTTCTTGTGAACAAATGACCGCCAAAACATAAAAAACATGAACAACATGCTACGTATGGGGTGACACGTGCGCTTAATGCTAATGACGTACGAGACAGTAGTTCGTGGTTCCGTGGCTAACGAGGAGAGCACGAGCCAATAAACCAAAGTCCAAAATTTAATTTGCTAGCTTTACAAAAAGGGGACCGATAGGCGCCGGTGCGCCGTCCCAAACTTTGGGCCGGCCGCATCCCACCCGTACGCCGTGAGCTGTGTGGTCGTTAGATTTGGACCGAAAAGAAAACGATTCGCCCTCACCCAGCGCCCTTCCCCTTCCTCCTCAATCTCACGTCCGTTGACTAAATCCACAGACTAGTACCGCGCCGCGATGTTGCTCCTCGCCGGCGGCAGCGCCGCGCCTCCTCGATGCCGGCCCCTAGCACCAAAAAAGGCTTCCCACTAGTAGAAAAACACCTAATAGTCCCGGTTCGTAAGGGCCTTTAGTCCCGGTTCATGAACCGGGACTGAAGGGCCGTGACTAATACCTCCACCCATTAGTCCCGGTTCAAACAAGAACCGGGATCAATGTGCCTCCACGTGGCCCTGTGCGCCGAGCCCAGTCAGCGGTCCTTTGGTCCCGATTGGTGGCACCAACCGGGACCAAAAAGCATCCACGGGTCAGCATTCCATTGCTTGGGGTTTTTGTTATTTTTTTGAAAGGAGGGGGGGATTGGGGGTTTTGGGGGGTTAATTTACGTGTTTCATATATTGTGTTAGCTAGCTAATTAATAGAGAGATGTGTCCTCTCTTATGTTCGTGCTTGGTCGACTCTACGTACTATATATACATAAGTGATCGAGAGAACCATTCAGTACAGAAGTTCATGCATACCGAGAGAAGTGATCGATCGACCCCTCTCCTTCTCCGAGAGATTGGTCGAACAACAAGTATCTGACGCTACTGGCTACATACATGCATGTACAATATGTATAAGATCTCTTATAATTACAATCCCCTAGAAATTGAAATCAATTTCCACATGGTATTCTCCGGCTTTATTGATGACGTGGTCAAGAAAGAATCCCGCCAATTCCTCTTGAATTGCTTTCATGCGATCTGGTTCTAGGAGTTCATTCCGCATCTGCCACGTCTAATTTGAAGAAGGGGGTTAATTAATACATATATATGAATGAAACTCAACAGAAATGATGGTGTAATAAAATGAAATTGTGAATATTATTGCTTACGCACTTCATATTGTCTTTGAGAGTAGCCCCGCTTGCTTTTCAAAGTCGCGTTGTGGATGAACTCGCACACGTAGTATCCACAGAAATCATTCCCTTGTTCCTGCCACAAGCACTTTACGAGAAATAGAGGTCAATCAAACTGATAATGAAGCATTATAAATGGCATTGATGAAAGTATAGCTATAGAATCAACGGGAGATGCGCGCAACTAGCTAGCCATTAGTACTTACTTTTGGGTATGTATATCACAGCTCCTTCGGCAGTCCCGGAGCTTCTGTGGTGAACTGTTTCCAAACCCTGTAAGACAAAGAAAATAATTATTATTACTTGAGATATCAGGAAATGAACAAAAAGTTGCCAATATGGTACGATAATGATCGATTGAACTTACTTGCTGAGCATTTCAGTCATGTCCGCATAGGATTTGGGATCTTTCCGTCTCGAGTCTAAGACGGTTACTAGTCCACGCTCAAGCTTAATCTCCAGAAGAATATAGTGGTACCTGCGCACGCATGCATAACTCATCAATTACATTACTATAACCTCGCTCGAGTAATAAGGGAAACCGAATATGCACACGACAGTAACACTCACTTGCCGTTGTAAGGAAAGAGTATGGTATCTTTGTTTTGATTTTTTATCAATGATTGTAGCATGTTGTCCTCGGCCTCTTTGATGTCCTTTTTAACCAGAAATTCATCTATGATATTTGTGTTAATGAACCCAATATCATAAATTTCTTGTTTTTTGCACTCGATGATCTTCAATCTGCATAATATATTGAGGATAATTAATTATAAATACATGAAATGAAAGAGCCGAGCTATATAGAGAGACTTAATGACAGAAATAGTACTTACAGACAGTAGCAAAAGACCATTAGTTTATCGAGGGCCTTTTGATTGAAGAACGCGAAGAACTCATCAAATGGAACAGTCAACAGATCATTTGCAACGAGATCGTGCTCCTCTTTAATATGGAGATACAAAGCATTCTTACCCTCAGACTCTCTGCAGGTTTCCATGTACCAATTATGGAATCTTTGCATCATTGTTGTCAGAGATTTTTCATCTTTGACGAGAGGCTTCCCGTACTCGTATCTGTGTTCGCCCACCTCCAAGAAATCAGGAAGTGCATCGTCAGGCAGGTAATCGTCAAGATTGCCATAACCGGCCACCGTCCCCGGAGCATTAGACACATTGAGCGGGGGGCACGATTGTTGTGCTTGTTCGTCGAGCTGGGCAATTTTTTCCCCTTTGCTCGTTCTTTTGACCTTTTAGCACTGACAGTAGTTCCCGACCGCTGGGCTTGGAGATATGTCTGTTCAGTAATGCGCTCATAGTTGGTTCTCGGCGGAGACTTTGGTGGTTTCCTCAGGGCATCGATAGTGCGCTTTGCTTTCACCGGATCTACCTTCTCTTCCGGAGGTGGATGTCTCTTTGCTTTCACCCCTTCAAAGAACTCCTTCACATGGGTCCGCACAATCGTATCGTTTTCCTCCTCGGACCTCTCGTACGATAACTTCTCTAGAGGCTTGAGAGATGATGGACCGTATTTGTATTGCCTCCCGCCTCTGGTCGTGCTGCTAGACGCCGGAGCAGACAGAGCGGCTGCGTCGTCTGTCTTCTTTCGTGCTTGCTTACGAGGCAGAGGAGAAGGAGTACGACGCACCGGAGCAGCCGGGGCGGTGGCGGGTCTCTTCTGCCCTTGCTGGTGAGGCGGAGAAGGAGGATGCTGCTGGCTGCTCGGGAGCGTCGGTGCAGGCGGAGAAGGAGGCAGAGTGCCGCCATGCGCCGGAGAAGGAGGCGGAGTGCCGCCACGCGTGCCCTGATCGTCACTCGCCGGAGGAGGAGGCGGAGTGCCCTGACTCACCGGAGCAGGAGGAGGAGGCGGAGGCGTCCAGTTCAGAAGGTTGAAGAGCTCCTTCTTCCATAGGCATGGAGTCTTCAGAGCAGAACCCAGCCTAGTCTCCCCTTCACCGGTTGGGTGGTCAAGCACGAGGTCCTCAAATCCCTCCGTTATTTCATCCACCATCACCTTAGCATATCCTTTTGGAATCGGCTGGCAGTGATAAGTTGTGCCGGGTCCACTAGGATAAACTTGGCCAACAGCCGCCTTGACCTTCAAATTCATCCATCGCGCCATCATGTGGCAATTTTGAGACTCCATGATACCATCCACGGGATAGCTGGCAGGAGCCATCAAGACATGCTCCGGCTGAAGCAGCTCGGTGGAAGCCACGCTGCTTCTCCGCTGAGATGGTGGGGTAGCTTCGGGGGAAGCTTCGGCAGGTCGTTTGCTGCGATCTGCTGCTTCTCGTTCCTCTTCTCGATCCTCTATCCCATTACCCTTTCGTGCAGCGCCTGCAGTTGGTCCTGCTCCAGTTTCTTCCTCCTCTCGTGGGTTTTGTAACCCCCTGCGTCCGGAAAACCAACCTTCCACAGAATGGAGCCTGGCGTGCCTTGTGTCCGTCCAGGGTGCTCAGGATTCCCAAGGGCCACTGTGAGCTCGTCCTTCTCCCTGTTTGGAAGGAACGTCCCTCGCTGCGCTGCATCGATATAATGTCGAAGGTTCTTGACTGGAATTTCCAGTTGCTCGTCCGTCCACTGGCAAAACCCTGTTACAGGGTCCAAGGTTCTGCCAGACCCGAAGAACCAAGTCCGGCAACGGTCTGGCCATCTCATTGTCTCTGGTTCGATCCCTTTTTCAAGCAGATCATTCTCAGCCTTGGACCACTTAGCCCGGGCTTGCAGGTAGCCACCTGACCCCGTGCAATGGTGAAGCATCTTCTTCGCAGCATTTTTCTTGTTTGTCTCCGACATCTTCTTACTCTTTTCCGATGTCTTGTGGGCCACAAATGCGGGCTAGTGATCTTTGATCTTCTCATATTTGCCGATGAATTCCGGTGTCTTTTTATTTTTGACAAACTGGTTCAGCTCTTTCCTCCACCTCCTCATTAGGGTTGCCATCTTTTTAAGAGCACAAGACTTGATTAATTCCTCTTTAACTGGCTTCTCCGGATCCTCCTCTGGCGGTAGGGTGAAATTTTCCTTCTGCTCAGTCCAAAGATATTCTTTCTGCATATCATTGACATAAGACACCTCAGGGTCTTCCTCCTTAGGCTTATACCATTGCTGGATGCTGATCGGGATCTTCTCCCTAACAAGAACCCCGCACTAAGAATAAAATGCCTTCCTTGTCCGGATGGGTTCAATCGGTTCGCCGTTGGGCGCGATTTCTATGATCTCAAACTTTTCATCCGAGCTCAACTTTTTCTTCGGGCCTCGTCTCCTTACCGAAGTTGTGCTCGATCCGGAGGGCTAGAAATTATAAGGAAGAAAGACGAGAGTAATTAATATGTGTACATATACCAAAACAATGGAAGCATCAATTAACTAGTCAGCACGGGCTTAACTAATATATATATATACCTGGCCGGGCTCGGTTCGGTCACCGGAGCAGTCAGCACGGTCTCCTTCTTGTTCCTCCATTGTGTCACCGGAGCCATCATGAACATAGTCCTGTTCTTGTACCGGCATTAATGGGCCGAAGCCATCATGAACATAGCCCTCTTCTTCACCCTGTTCTTCCAGCTGACCAACGATGTTGAGGAGAAATGACGCAACTTCATCCCTTCCATTTGCGATTATGTCCCTCAATATCGCTTCTGTTTCTTCGTCTCGGCAGTGCTCCATAGTTTCTGCAAATATTTACAACATGTTTATATATGGTACAAATGGATATATATATATATATATATATATATATATATATATATTAGTGGCAAACGTAGAACTAGCCAGCTAATCACAATAAGAAATCATGTTAGTGGCCTCGACGCTGCTTCTCTAGGGTTTGGGGTCGCCTCGACACAACAACGCTTCGAGAGAGTTAATTTGTCGGGTAGGGGCGC
>NC_057804.1:664382842-664384115 GCF_018294505.1 Triticum aestivum
ATGTCGAAGTTATCTCGAGGGGGTTATATCGACAACGACGCGACAACGACGAGAAAGGAAAATAATTAAGGAAAATTCTATTTTTTCTTCTTCTCCTCTATTCCTTTCTTCTTCTCCTCTTCTTTTTCTTCTTTTTTCCTCTTCTTATTTATTTCTCCTCTTCTTCCTCTCCTCTTCTTCATCTTCTTATTTTCCTTTTTCCTCTCATTCTTTTTCTTCTTCTTTCTTCCTTCTTCCTTCTTACTCTTTTCTTCCTTCAACCCTCGATCCCTCGACCCTAGAAACCTCGAACCCTCGACCCTGAAACCCTCGACCCTTGACCCCTTAACGACCCTCGACCCTCTACCCTAGTTCCCGACCCTCGACCCCTCGGCGATCCTCGACACCCTCGTTCCTGATAAAAATTAAGAAGAAGAAAAAAAAGAGGAGAAAAAAAAGGAGAAGAAGCTCCTCTATTCCTTCTTCTTCTCCTCTTTTTTCTTCTTCTTCTTTCTCTTCTTATTTTCCTTCTTCTTCTCCTTCTTCTTCTCCTTCTTCTTCTCCACGTCTTCTCGTCTTCTCGTCTTCTCCTTCTTCTTCTCCTTCTTTCTCTACTTATTTTTCCTTTTCCTTATTTTACTTTTTCCTCTCCACTAACATAAAATGCACTATCCTAAAATGCAACAAACATAAAATGCACTAAATTGATCAACTAACCTAAAATCAGTGATAAAATGCACTAACCTAAAATCGATATCTACTAACAACTTAAAAAAATAATACATATATGAAAAAATGAATATATGAAAAAAAACATCATCATATCATCAATAGAAAAAATAGTATTTTTTCTAAAAATCTATCTTTTGCATATATACATCAACATATATATACACTAACCTAAAATGCACAAAAATGCTATCGGAGAGGGGGTATATCGACCCCCCTCATGTATCCACATACATACATCTATACATACATATATACTTACATATATGTATAAATTTTTGCAGATATAAACTTTTGCATATATAAAGTTTTTCTAAAATCTAACTTTTGCATATATGAACATATATACACAGAGAACATATACATATATACACGGAGAACATATACATAAAATGCACAAAAAAATAAGAGGAAAGGGCGCCGGCGGCCGGACCGAAGGCGGCGGTGTGTGGTCGGGGCGACAGCGACGGGGTTGGGGAAGGGGCGGCGCGCGCGGCGACGGCAACGGGGTCGGGGAAGGGGCGGCGCGCGCGGTGACGGCGGCGGGGTCGGGGAACGGGTGGCG
>NC_057804.1:664385206-664492498 GCF_018294505.1 Triticum aestivum
TTTTCCAGTTTTTTTCTTTTGTTTTCTGCATTATTTATTTTCTTTTGTTTTTTGCTTTATTTTTTAATTGTTTTTGCTTTTAGTTTTAGGAAAATTATAAACTTTCTGTTAGTGCCATTAGTTTTCAAATTTGAAAACACTTTTTTTGTTTTTTTGTTTTCTTTCTTGCTTTATTTATTTTATTTTGTTTCTACTTACAACAAAATACTTATTGTTGCTATTTTTAATTATTACGAGGGCCGAACCATAAGACATTAAAGCATTTCAAATGAACTCTGAAAAAGTTGAAAGTTGGCATGGTATCATACATTGACCCACATAGCATGTGCATGTACAAAACGGACAATGGTATCATACTCGTCAGTTACAAAGTTGGCATGGTATCATCATAATAGTTGCGGGAGAAAGTCTTCACTTTTTCTTCGCTTATGTCATTTGCTTATTGCGCTGTAACCATGGATAATCTTCATCGTTTATCAGGATGCTGGGGTCAGCCTTGACTTTGAAGGGAGGAATTTCATGAAACTTTTCATAATCTTCAGACATGTCTGTCTTGTCCTCCACTCCCACGATGTCCCTTTTTCCTGAAAGAACTATGTGGCGCTTTGGCTCATCGTATGATGTATTCGCTTCCTTATCTTTTCTCTTTCTCGGTCTGGTAGACATGTCCTTCACATAGATAACCTGTGCCACATCATTGGCTAGGACGAACGGTTCGTCAGTGTACCCAAGATTTTTCAGATCCACTGTTGTCATTTCGTACTATGGGTCTACCTATACCCCGCCTCCTGACAGATTGACCCATTTGCACTTAAACAAAGGGACCTTAAAATCTACTCCGTAGTCAAGTTCCCATATGTCCACTATGTAACCATAATATGTGTCCTTTCCCCTCTCGGTTGTTGCATCAAAGCGGACACCGCTATTTTGGTTGGTGCTCTTTTGATGTTGGTCAATCGTGTAAAATGTATTCCCATTTATCTCGTATCCTTTCCAAATCAATACAGTCAAAGATGGTCCCATGGACAACAAGTACAACTCATCACAAACAGTGTTGTCACCTCTGATACGTGCTTCCAACCAACTGCTGAAAGTCCTGATGTGTTCACATGTAATCCAGTCGTCGCACTGCTCCGGGTGTTTGGAGCGCAGACTGTTCTTGTGTTCATCGACATACGGGGTCACCAAGGTAGAGTTCTGTAGAACTGTGTAGTGTGCTTGAGACCAAGAATATCCGTCCCTGCATATTATTGAGTCCCTTCCAAGCGTGCCTTTTCCAGTCAGTCTCCCCTCATACCGCGATTTAGGGAGACCTATCTTCTTAAGGCCAGGAATGAAGTCAACACAAAACCCGATGACATCCTCTGTTTGATGGCCCATGGAGATGCTTCCTTCTGGCCTAGCGTAGTTACGGACATATTTCTTTAGGACTCCCATGAACCTCTCAAAGGGGTACATATTGTGTAGAAATACGGGGCCCAGAATGACAATCTCGTCAACTAGATGAACTAGGATGTGCGTCATGATATTGAAGAAGGATGGTGGGAACACCAGCTCGAAACTGACAAGACATTGCACCACATCACTCCTTAGCCTTGGTATGATTTCTGGATCGATCACCTTCTGAGAGATTGCATTGACGAATGCACATAGCTTCACAATGGCTAATCAGACGTTTTCCGGTAGAAGCCCCCTCAATGCAACCGGAAGCAGTTGCGTCATAATCACGTGGCAGTCATGAGACTTTAGGTTCTGAAACTTTTTCTCTGCCATATTTATTATTCCTTTTATATTAGACGAGAAGCCAGTCGGGACCTTCATACTAAGCAGGCATTCAAATAAGATTTCATTCTCTTCTTTGGTAAGAGCATAGCTGGCAGGACCTTCATACTGCTTTGGAGGCATGCTGTCTTTTTCGTACAAACATTGTAGGTCCTCCCGTGCCTCAGCTGTATCTTTTGTCTTCCCATACACGCCCAAGAAGCCTAGCAGATTCACGCAAAGGTTCTTCATCACGTGCATCACGTCGATCGAAGAGCGGACCTCTAGGTCTTCCCAGTAGGGTAGGTCCCAAAATATAGATTTCTTCTTCCACATGGGTGCGTGTCCCCCAGCGTCACTCGGAACAGCTAGTGCGCCGGGACCCTTTCCAAAGATTACGTGTAAATCATTGACCATAGCAAGTACGTGATCACCGGTACGCATGGCGGGCTTCTTCCGGTGATCTGCCTCGCCTTTGAAATGCTTTCCTTTCTTTCGACATTGATGGTTGGTCGGAAGAAATCGACGATGGCCCAGGTACACATTCTTCCTGCAGCTTGCCAGGTATATACTATCGGTGTCAAGTAAACAGTGCGTGCATGCGTGGTATCCCTTGTTTGTCTGTCCTGAAAGGTTACTGAGAGCGGGCCAATCGCTGATGGTCACGAACAGCAACGCCTTTATGTTAAATTCCTCCTGTTTGTGCTCATCCCATGTACGTACACCGTTTCCATTCCACAGCTGTAAAAGTTCTTCAACTAATGGCCTTAGGTACACATCAATGTCGTTGCCGGTTTGCTTAGGGCCTTGGATGAGAACTGGCATCATAATGAACTTCCGCTTCATGCACATCCAAGGAGGAAGGTTATACATACATAGAGTCACGGGCCAGGTGCTGTGATTACTGCTCTGCTCCCCGAAAGGATTAATGCCATCCGCGCTTAAAGCAAACCATACATTCCTTGGCTCACTTGCAAACTCATCCCAGTACTTTCTCTCGATTTTTCTCCACTGCGACCCGTCAGTGGGTGCTCTCAACTTCCCGTCTTTCTTACGGTCCTCACTGTGCCATCGCATCAACTTGGCATGCTCTCTGTTTCTTAACAGACGTTTCAACCGTGGTATTATAGGAGCATACCACATCACCTTCGCAGGAACCCTCTTCCTGGGGGGCTCACCGTCAACATCACCAGGGTCATCTCGTCTGATCTTATATCGTAATGCACCGCATACCGGGCATGCGTTCAGATCCTTGTACGCACCACGGAAGAGGATGCAGTCATTAGGGCATGCATGTATCTTCTGCACCTCCAATCCTAGAGGGCATACGACCTTCTTTGCTACGTATGTACTGTCGGGAAATTCGTTATCCTTTGGAAGCTTCTTCTTCAATATTTTCGGTAGCTTCTCAAATCCTTTGTCAGGCACAGCATTCTCTGCCTTCCACTGCAGCAATTCCAGTACGGTACCGAGCTTTGTGTTGCCATCTTCGCAATTGGGGTACAACCCTTTTTTGTGGTCCTCTAACATGCAATCGAGCTTCAGCTTCTCCTTTTGACTTTCGCATTGCGTCCTTGCATCGACAATGACCCGGCGGAGATCATCATCATCGGGCACATCGTCTGGTTCCTCTTGATCTTCAGCAGCTTCACCCGTTGCAGCATCATCGTGCACATCGTCTGGTTCCTCTTGATCTTCAGTAGCATCACCGTATTCAGGGGGCACATAGTTGTCATCGTACTCTTCTTCTTCTCCGTCTTCCATCATAACCCCTATTTCTCCGTGCCTCGTCCAAACATTATAGTGTGGCATGAAACCCTTGTAAAGCAGGTGGGTGTGGAGGATTTTCCGGTCAGAGTAAGACTTCGTATTCCCACATATAGGGCATGGACAACACATAAAACCATTCTGCTTGTTTGCCTCAGCCACTTCGAGAAAATCATGCATGCCCTTAATGTACTCGGAGGTGTGTTTTGAACCGTACATCCATTGCCGGTTCATCTGCGTGCATTATATACAATTAAGTGTGTCAAAAATCATTACAGAACATCATGAATAGATAATTAAGTGACCAAATTAATAGAAGTTCATCATCACATTAAAACCAAAGTACATACATAGTTCTCATCTAACAACATAAAGCTCTGCAGAGCATCTAAATTAATTAAACCATACACTAAAACTATGTAAAACATTTCAATGCGAAAACAAATGCGATCATAATCGCAACCAATGTAACAACTGATCCAACGGCATAATGATACCAAGCCTCGGTATGAATGGCATATTTTCTAATCTTTCTAATCTTCAAGCGCATTGCATCCATCTTGATCTTGTGATCATCGACGACATCCGCAACATGCAACTCCAATATCATCTTCTCCTCCTCAATTTTTCTAATTTTTTCCTTCAACAAATTGTTTTCTTCTTCAACTAAATTTAACCTCTCGACAATAGGGTCGGTTGGAATTTCCGGTTCAACAACCTCCTAGATAAATAAAATCTATGTCACGTTGGTCGGCATAATTGTCATAAATAATAAATGAACCAATAGTTATGAAAAGATAATATATACCACATCTGAATCATAGACAGGACGAGGGCCGACGGGGGCGGATACCAAAACCATCGCACTATATAAGATGCAATAATAAAAGTAAGAAAATTAAGATTTTTTTCCTTTCAGAAAGAAGATAAGAACAAGAGGCTCACCACGGTGGTGCCGGCGACGAGATCGGCGCGGGCGATCGACGGCGGTGAAGATGGGGATGGGACGTGACGGACCGCTAAACCTAGACAAATATTAAGGAAAATGGAGCTTGGAGGTCGAGCTTGGAGAGGAGAAAGCTTAAGTAGTGTGGCTCGGGCATTCCATCGAACACCTCATGTGCATAGTAGGTGATCTAGAGCACCACAAAGCTCTCCCCTCGCCGGCCACGAAAAACAGAGCACTGGGAGTGTTCTGCTCGCGGGCGAGGGGTAGATATAGGCAACTAATTGGTCCCGGTTCGTACCACGAACCGGGACTAAAGGGCAGCCTTTGGTCCCGGTTCATTCCGGTTGTTCATTCCACCAACCGGGACCAATGATGGTGGGCCAGGAGCGAGGCCCATTGGTCCTGGTTCGTCCCACCAACCGGAACCAATAGGTCCTGCCGAACCGGGACCAATGGCCCACGTGGCCCGGCCGGCCCCCGGGGCTCACGAACCGGGTCCAGTGCCCTCATTGGTCCCGGTTCTGGATTGAACCGGGACTAATGGGCTGACCCGGCCTGGACCATTGCCCCCTTTCTACTAGTGTCCCCGGTGGCGTCCCCCCTGATGGCAGCATGTTCCCAGCCACCTGAACTCTCGCCAAACGTAGCTTTTGTTACCATTGATGCAGCTCTCGGCGTCCTCGCTTCCAGCATCGCAAATTCTGGGTGTAGCATTCGAGTTAACTTGTCTCGCGGCCAAGGTACTAGCATCGAGTATAGCCGGTGGTAGCAAATCAGATGGCCGGTTCCAGCATATAGCAACAGAGTTGCAGCATTTGATGGTGAGAGAGGGCACGACATCCCACAGTTGCATCTCCTCCCCCTAGATGGTTGCAGCTCCTATTCCCAACGGTTCCAGCTTTTGGCATCGCCTGTTCCAGCAAATTTCCATGCAGGTTGTAACTTGTGGTTCGCCAGTCACAGCAAAAAACGTGTCCCCCGTCGATGGCGCCGGTTGCAGCTTTTTTTTTGCCGGTTGCAGCTCATGGCGGCACCACCGTCGCTGTCAGTAGCAAACATTGTGCCGGTTGTAGCTTCTTTCGCCTGTTCCAGCCCATCGCGGCACCACCGTCGAGGTCGTAGCAAACCGGTTTGCCGGTTGCAGCTTTTTCTTTTGCCGGTTCCAACACATCACAGCACCACCATCGTCGACGTAGCAAAAGCGGTTGCCTGTAGCAGTTTTTTTTGGTCGGTTCCAGCAGACGACGCGGCCGATAGCAGCCCCAGAGCTCGCCGGTTCCAGCGGTGTTTGGTGCTTTCAGCAAAAAATGGTCGGAGAAGGTTGACAACGGCGGTCCTACAGGATAGTGGCAGCCTGGACGTAGGTAGGAGAAGGGGAGGCGAGAGGTAGGAGAAGTAGTTAATTCGGGACGAAGCGCTGGATCAAGAAAGGATAAGGAACATGTGAAGGAGAAAAAGAGATAAGGTAGTTCCATGTCTTTCCATGGGTGGCCCACATGCCCTTACGTGTCGTAGATTGAATCGCGGGGAGCGTGCAGCCTGGACGCAGCCGGCCGAAAGTTTCGCCGGCGCACCGATTTTCAACGTTCTAGAGGGAGCCAAAAGCAATTGCCTCCTAAGTGAATGATTATTTATTTTCGACTTTTAGTATTTTTCTTGAAATATTAGCCGTCTTTTGAGTCATTGGATAACATTTAACTTATCATGCTCACCTTCCCGCATATGATATGTACACTAAAAATAGTAGTAACATTCTCTTGAGCCAATGCTCCCTCCGAGAGGCACCGAGGAAATCTCAAAAAATGTTGGCTAGCGGCTATATTAAATGTATATATTTTCACGTGCACAAGGATATGTATGGTAAGATGTAAAATTGAGTTTGAGGAGGGAGTTGCTCCAAGCTTCTACGGGTTGATAGCCTTGGCTTGTCTACTTAATGAGAAGCCATGTGTTGTCCGCAACCTTCTTATGAACAAATGACTGCCAAAACATAGAAAACGTGAACAACATGCTACGTACGGGGTGACACGTGTGCTTAATGCTAATGACATACGAGACAGTAGTTCGTGGTTCCGTGGCTAACGAGGAGAGCATGAGCCAATAAACCGAAGTCCAAAATTTAATTTGCTAGCTTTACAAAAAGGGGACCGATAGGCACCGGTGCGCCGTCCCAAACTTTGGGCCGGTCGCATCCCACACGTACGCCGTGAGCTGTGTGGTCGTTAGATTTGGACCGAAAAGAAAACGATTCGCCCTCACCCAACGCCCTTCCCCTTCTTCCTCAATCTCACGTCCGTTGACTAAATCCATAGACTAGTACCGCGCCACGATGTTGCTCCTCGCCGGCGGCAGCGCCGCGCCTACTCGATGCCGGCCCCTAGCACCAAAAAAGGCTTCCCCGGTGGCGTCCCCCCTGATGGCAGCATGTTCCCAGCCACCCGAACTCTCGCCAAACATAGATTTTGTTACCATTGATGCAGCTCTCGGCGTCCTCGCTTCCAGCATCGCAAAATCCGGGTGTAGCATTCGAGTTAACTTGTTTCGCGGCCAAGGTACTAGCATCGAGTATAGACGGTGGTAGCAAATCAGATGGCCGGTTCCAGCATCTAGCAACGGAGTTGCAGCATTTTACGGTGAGAGAGGGCACGACGTCCCACAGTTGCATCTCCTCCCCCTAGATGGTTGCAGGTCCTATTCCCAACGGTTCCAACTTTTGGCATCGCCGGTTCCAGCAAATTTCCTTGCAGGTTGTAACTTGTGGTCCGCCAGTCGCAGCAAAAAACGTGTCCCCCATCGATGGCGTCGGTTGCAGCTTTTTTTGGCCGGTTGCAGCTCATGGCGGCACCACCGTCGCTGTCAGTAGCAAACTTGTGCCGGTTGTAGCTTCTTTCGCCTGTTCCAGCCCATCGCGGCACCACCGTCGAGGTCGTAGCAAACCGGTTTGCCGGTTGCAGCTTTTTCTTTTGCTGGTTCCAACACATCATGGCACCACCATCGTCGACATAGCAAAAGCGGTTGCTGGTTGCAGCTTTTTTTTGGTCGGTTCCAGCAGACGACGCGGCCGATAGCAGCACCAGAGCTCGCCGGTTCCAGCGGTGTTTGGTGCTTGCAGCAAAAAATGGTCGGAGAAGGTTGACAGCGGTGGTCCTACAGGATAGTGGCAGCCTGGACGTAGGTAGGAGAAGGGGAGGCGAGAGGTAGGAGAAGTAGTTAATTCGGGACGAAGCGCTCGATCAGGAAAGTATAAGGAACGTGTGAAGGAGAAAAAGAGATAAGGTAGTTCCATGTCTTTCCATGTGTGGCCCACATGCCCTTACGTGTCGTAGATTGAATCACGGGGAGCGTGCAGCCTGGACACAACCGGCCGAAAGTTGCGCCGGTGCACCGATTTCAAACGTTTCCCTTACAAAAAATAACTGAATGATTGTAGCTCGTGTATGTGTAAACGATAGTGTGATATCCGGCCTTGTACAAATTTAAGGCCGAAGTATTTCTATTAGTATTGTTTAGCAAGAAAGCTTACATTTTTTTGCCAGAATACTTGGGAGCTTTATTGATGAAATAGCATGTAGTTACAATCAGCCCTTAAGTTGTTAACAATGAAAGGAGGGCAGTCCTCAAGCCAGCACTCCGAAGCCAATAAGGCGCAAGCCTTCTTGGCACACAAATCAGCCAGAGTATTTACCTCTCTGGATACATGCCTAATAGTAAAAGAAATAAAAGATAACGACTTCTCCCGAATTTCATCTAAGATAGGCGCGACAATTGCTCTTGAACTATCGCGCGAAGACCAGAGGTTGACAACCTCTAAACAATCCACCTCCATCACTACATATGAGAACCCACGTAGTTGTGCAAAGATAACTCCTTCCCGTAGCGCCAGAGCTTCAGCAATGAAGGGATCTGATATTCCCGGGAACGGTTTACTCCACGGTCCCATGAACGACAGATGAGACCTTGCCACACCTCCACCTCCCGCACATGAAGCTTCAATGCTTGTTGCTCCGTCCGTATTGATCTTAATCTAGCCCACATCAGGAGGACACCATTGGAGACCCATGACACCTCGCATGGGCTTTGGGAACTCAAGCAAAAGTAAATCATTATGGACTGTTTTGATCGCATGAACTGGATCATAAGAAACTTGATCATGGGTCCACCGATTCCTTGCCTACCAAATCGCATGCATAACTGTTATAATTTTTCCTCTGTCTTGATCCAAGATCTGATCATCCATTAGCACGTCCCTTTCCCAAGTGTTCAAATTCAGCAGCGGCAAAGTAACACCCATGAAATCATGTGCAGCATCCCAGAACAGTCGTGCATGTGTGCAACCTATCAACGCATGGTGCAAGTCTTTCATTGCAACCTTGCATAGATCACATATCACCGTCGTACGGATATGACGGTGATGAAGAGTAGCATAGTCTGGGAGAATTCCCCGCAGCACACGCCACCAAAAAACTCGTACTCTGGGAATTACCTTGAGTTTCCACAAGGCAGTCCACACGTGTTTATCTGACGATGATGGATCCGTTATCGTTCCTTCCTCTGGAGCAGATTGCTTGTTATGAGTCACTAGAGCATGATAAGCCGATTTAACAGAATAAACACCAGACTTCTCCAGATCCCAAGCAATATAATCCTCTCCCCCAGAAGCTCTCAATGGTAAATTCAAGATAGCCGCTTGATCTGAAGGTAGGAAATTCCTTCGAATTAGATCAACATCCCATGCCCCCGTCTCATGATCGAACAGTTCAGAGACCCGAGGGATAGGGTCAGTCCCAATCCGACCAGTAGGTATACGAGTGCTCGTGCTCGGGATCCATCTACCTGTCCAGGTGGAGATAGACGCACCATTCGCCACTCGCTTGATCAGGCCACATTCCAGTGCCTTTCTGCCTGCTATGATCGCCTTCCACATCGCCGACGACAAGCGAGGCGCATGAGCTTCCATGAAGTCACGATCATGAAAGTATTTTCCCTTCAACACTCTGGAGCATAAAGAGTTAGGATGAGTTAAAAGCCGCCACCCATGCTTACCAAGCAAGGCTAGGTTAAAACTCTTGAAATCCCGGAACCCCATTCCTCCTTGCATCTTTGGCACAGTAAGATTTTCCCAAGATACCCAATGCAAAGACCTTCGATCAATGGAGCTACTCCACCAGTACTTTGCCATCGGGGATGTAAGTTGTGAACAAACCTTCTTGGTCAAAAGAAACCAAGACATGCTAAACGTGGGTATGGCTTGAACCACTGATTTGAGCAGAATCTCCCTACCTGCACATGCCAAATTTTTCTCAGACCATCCTTGCATTTTGTTTCGGCCCCTCTCAACAATATGAGCAACCGCTCGTAATCTTTCCAACCGCTGTCGGTAGACCCAAATATCATTCAGTGAAAGCTTCCACAAAGATTCCAAGTGTATATTTTATGTCCTGTCTCAACTCTTGAGAAGCATTGGGACTAAAATAAACAGCACTTTTCTCCCAGTTGACTGCCTGACCAGAACAGGTAGCGTAAATCCTGAGAATATCATTCAATCTATTTGCACTTTCCACCTTGGCGTTCATGAAAATTAGACTGTCATCTGCAAAGAGCAAATGATTTACCCACGGGGAGTGGATGCTCACCCTGATCCCCCTATCAACATATGCACCACCATAATAATTCATCAAAGAGGTTAGGCCTTCTCCACATATCAAAAAGAGGAAGGGGGAGGCTGGATCACCCTGACGTAGGCCTCTGGATTGCGTGAAGTATGGCAAGAGCGACCCGTTCACCTTTACCACAAACCGGACAGAGGTGACGCACTTCATAATGAGGCGTACAAACTTCTCGCCAAATCCCAGCCTAGTTAGCATAGCCTCCAAGTAGAGCCACTCGACGCGGTCGTAGGCTTTCAACATGTCAAGCTTAACATCACATGAGGCTTGTTTGCATCGCTTCTTTTTCTTCATCGCATGCACACTTTCATAAGCTACCAGAACGTTGTCTGCAATCAAACGTCCTGGCACAAATTTACTTTGTTCCTCCCCAATTATCTTGTCCATGAAGCCACGGAGTCTGTTTGTAATTGCCTTGGCAGCAATTTTGTACAAGACCGGGCACAAAGAAATTTGTCGGAATTGAGAAATTTTTTGAGGGTTACGTACCTTGGGAATGAGAGTAATAGCTGTATCATTTAGGCCCAAAGGCAGTTCACCCCCATTCAGAAAATCTAGGACAGCCTCTGTGACATCTGCCCCTAGAATATCCCAATGCCGCTGAAAGAAGCCAGTAGTAAAACCGTCCACTCCGGGCGCCTTAGACGGCACCATCTAGAAAAGTGCCACTCGCACCTCCTCAGCTGTGAAATCCTTCTCGAGCATAACATTCATAGGGTCATTGACACGAGAGGGTACGAATTGTAGGAGCGTAGACATATCGTTAAAACCATGAGATTGATATAGGTCTTGATAAAACCCCATGATTTCATGTTGCACTTCACCCGGGTCATCGCATATTGTTCCATCCGCTCTCTCAACGGAAGAAGTTCTGTTAGTTCGGCTGTGCTTCGCCGCTTGGGCTTGATAATATTTAGTGTTTCGGTCCCCTTTGCGTAGCCAATTAATTCTTGATCATTGCTTCAACCAAACCTCCTCTCGCCGTAAGGTTTCCTGAAGCTGCGCCGCTAGTGACAACTCCTCCGCATTCGGTCCCCGTCCAATCGAGGCTGCTCGGAGGCGTTCCAGATTTTTTTGTAGCTTTCGCACCCTTTTGGTGATGTTACCAAACTCCCGATCACCCCATGATCCCAGCTTCTCCTGGACAGACCTTAGTGCATGCACAACGCCCTCCAAACCTGCGTGACCCACCTCTGACTGCCAAATATTTTTTACCAAAGCATCATAGTCACTATGAGACTGCCAAACATTTTCATACTGGAACGGGCGCCAGCCAAGCCGATCCCCTCGCTCCCGAACACATCTCAACTCGGCAAGAACATAGCAATGATCTGAAGCTGTCAAACTGATATGTTTCACAGTAGAATATGCAAACAAGGATAGAAAATCTGCAGTAGCTACAACACGATCGAGTCTTTGGTCGTTTCCTTTTTGGGTCAGCCAAAATTTACGTACACATTTCCGGCCAGGACACATGCAGGAGAGATGAACCTAATAAATGAACTTGTATATGAGTTGGACCACCAAGCTGTAATAGCTTAGTTGGCTAGAGCGTGTGGCTGTAAACCACAAGGCCCGAGGTTCGAGCCCTCCTTCTAGCACATTTTTTAGTTCTTTTTTGCAAATTCTCGTCATTGCACTTTCCTTTTTATTTTCATTTTTTTTTGCAAATTCTCAACATTGAACTTTCCTTTTAATATAAAGAGAAATTTATACAATTGCTCTTTTTCAATGCAATTCACCGCACAATACATATAAATCTTCTCTAGATCAAAATCAAGAAATCTATCAAGATTAAATTTTGGAATACCCTCAGTTATATGTTTCATTTCTTCATACCCCAAAAGAAGACTAAGCTATTTATGATGCCCAAGGGTAATCAAGTTATCACAATTTTTGGACATGATTCGATCATGAAACTATTTGCATTGGAGATTTAAATGACCACGTTCATTGCAAAGTTCACAAGGAGCGCGAAAAATATTGAATTTTTCAGCACAAACATCAAGACTTTCTTACAACCTTTTAGTTTCTAAATACTTATGCCTCTTGCAATATATATCTTTTCTATTTGGTGTGTTCATGCAAACATGCACTCCACAAAAGTTGACATGCTTATAAGAGATATTTTCATCATGACTAGAGCAATCATCATTAGTACTAAGGATATTCAAGGAGTTCATACTAACAACATTGCAATCATGCTCATCATTCAAAGGTTTAGTGTCAAACATTCTATAGATTTTTTTTCTAGCACTTGAGCACAATTTTCCTTTTCATTATACTCACGAAAGATATTAAAAAGACGAAGCGTATGAGACAAACTTAACCCCATTTTTTTGTAGTTTTCTTTTATAAACTAAACTAGTGATAAAAAAAGAAACAAAAAGATTCGATTGCAAGGTCTAAAGATATACCTTCAAGCACTCACCTCCCCGGCAACGGCGCCAGAAAAGAGCTTGATGTCTACTACACAACCTTCTTCTTGTAGACGTTGTTGGGCCTGCAAGTGCACAGGTTTGTAGGACAGTAGCAAATTTCCCTCAAGTGGATGACCTAAGGTTTATCAATCCATAGGAGGTGTAGGATGAAGATGGTCTCTCTCAAACAACCCTGCAACCAAATAACAAAGAGTCTCTTGTGTCCCCAACACACCCAATACAATAGTAAATTGTATAGGTGCACTAGTTCGGCGAAGAGATGGTGATACAAGTGCAATACGGATGGTAGATAAAGGTTTTTGTAACCTGAAATAATAAAAACAGCAAGGTAACTAGTGATAAAAGTGAGCATAAACGGTATTGCAATGATAGGAAACAAGGCATATGGTTCATACTTTCACTAGTGCAAGTTCTCTCAACAATAATAACATAGATAGATCATATAACAATCCCTCAACATGCAACAAAGAGTCACTCCAAAGCCACTAACAGCGGAGAACAAACAAAGATATTATGGTAGGGTACGAAACCACCTCAAAGTTATTCTTTCGGATCAATCTATTCAAGAGTTCGTACTAGAATAACACCTTAAGATATAAATCAACCAAAACCCTAATGTCACCTAGATACTCCATTGTCACCTCAAGTATCCGTGGGCATGATTATATGATATGCGTCACACAATCTCACATTCATCTATTCAACCAACACAAAGTACTTCAAAGAGTGCCCCAAAGTTTCTACCGGAGAGTCAAGACGAAAACGTGTGTCAACCCCTATGCATAGGTTCATGGGCGGAACCCGCAAGTTGATCACCAAAACATACATCAAGTGGCACATGATATCCCATTGTCACCACAGATAAACACGGCAAGACATACATCAAGTGTTCTCAAATCCTTAAAGACTCAATCCGATAAGACAACTTCAAAGGGAAAACTCAATACATTACAAGAGATTAGAGGGGGAGAAACATCATAAGATTCAACTATAATATCAAAGCTCGGGATACATCAAGATCGTGCCATAGAGAGAACTAAGAGAGATCAAACACATAGCTACTGGTACATACCCTCAGCCCCGAGGGTGAACTACTCCCTCCTCGTCATGGAGAGCGCCGGGATGGGTTCCCCCCTCTGTGAGGGTGCTGGAATGGGCTCCCGAGAGGTTTTTGGTGGCTACAGAGGCTTGCGGCGGCGGAACTCCTGATGTATCTTCTGTTCTGATGTTTTTAGGGTACGTAGGCTTATATAGGCGAAAGAAGTCGGTCGGGGGAGCCTCGTGGGGCCCACGAGAGGGTAGGGCGTGACAAGGTGGGGTGGGCGCGCCCCCCTATCTCGTGGCCTCCTCGAGGATCTTCTGACATGAACTCCAAGTCTCCCGGATCATATTCTTCCTAAAAATCACGCTCCCGAAGGTTTCATTCCGTTTGGACTCCGTTTGATATTCCTTTTCTTCGAAATACTGAAACATGCAATAAAACAGCAATATGGGCTGGGCGTCCGGTTAATAGATTAGTCCCAAAAGTAATATAAAAGTGTATAATAAAGCCTATAATCATTCAAAACAGATAATAAAATACCATGGATGCTTCATAAATTATAGATACGTTGGAGACGTATCAGCATCCCCAAGCTTAATTCCTACTCGTCCTCGAGTAGGTAAATGATAAAAGAAAGAATTTATGAAGTGTGAATGCTAGAAGGTGAACAAGTTTGATCAATCATAATTTCAATCACCTTTTTCTAGCATGATTATAAGTCATAACGGTAGTTCATCTCATAAAACTTCTCATGATCAAGTAACAATCTATTCACATGTTAAAGCATAGATCATAAACTTTCTTGAAACCTAGCAAATTTCATTCTTAGTCATCAAACAATTGCAATTCATCTTATTTTCAGGAATAGCAAACTCCACATACTCAACTATCATATAGTCTTCTACAATTGCTAACACTCACGCAATACTAATGGTTATGGAGTTTCAATCGGACACTGAGAAAGATAGGGGCTTATAGTGTTGCCTCCCAACGTATTCACCTTTGGGTGATGTCAACAGTAATAGTTCATGCTAACTTACATCCAATTGGATATATAAATCAGGATCACACCAACACAAAGTGCTTGCCAAAGGATAAAATTAAAAAGGGGAAAGGTGAAGATCACCTTGACTCTTGCATAAAGTAGAAGACATAAAGTAAAAGATAGGCCCTTCGCAGAGGGAAGCAGAGGTTGTCATGCGCTTTTAGGGTTGGATACACAAAATCTTAATGCGAAAGTACGTCACTTTATATTGCCCCTTGTATATGGACCTTTATTATGCAGTCCGTCGCCTTTATTGCTTCCATAACAAGATCGTACAAAACTTATTTTCTCCGCACTAATAAGTCATGCATATTTAAAGACCAATTTTTATTTCTTGCACCGATGACAACTTACTTGAAGGATCTTACTCAATCCATAGGTAGGTATGGTGGACTCTCATGGCAAAAACTGGGTTTAAGGATATTTGGAAGCACAAGTAGTATCTCTACTTAGTGCAAGGAATTTTGGCTAGCATGAGGGGGACAGGCAAGCTCAACACGTTTGAATGATCCATGACAATATACTTTAACTGAGATGTGAGAAAACATAACCCATTACATTGTCTTCCTTGTCCAACATCAACTCTTTAGCATGTCATAAATAATGAGTGCTCACAATTATAAAAGATGTCTAGGATAGTATATTTATATGTCAAATCTCTCTTCCTTCAATATTCTTTCATGAATTGTTCAAATGACCAATACAATGCTTGCTAACCTTCAATAAATTTACAACCTCTACTTCTTAGATGTGAAGTCATTACTCCCCATGGGATAAGAAAATGAGACATATATAATTTCAGATTTATGACATTCAACTTATTCAACCATTTACTCATAGGATATAAGTGAAGCACACGAGTAAATGACAAACTACTCCAAAAAGATATAAGTGAAGATCAATGAGTAGTTAAATAATTATGTAACTATGTGAAGACTCTCTCTCATTAAAGAATTTCAGATCTTGGTATTGTATTCAAATAGCAAGCAAAACAAAAATAAAATGACATTGCATGGATAGCACAACTCATGTGAAGAAGCAAAAACTTAGGCTCAGCCGATACTAATCGATAGTTGTTGAAGAAGAAAGGTGGGATGCCTACCAGGGCATCCCCAAGCTTAGATGCTTGAGACTTCTTGAAATATTATCTTGGGGTGCCTTGGGAATCCCCAAGCTTGAACTTTTGTGCCTCCCTAATTTCTCTCATATCATGGTTTCTCTTTTTATCAAAAGCTTCATCCACACCAAACTCAACAAGAACTCGTGAGATAGGTTAGTATAAACCAATGCAAAACCTTATCATTTTCTACTGTAACAAATCACTTAAATTATTATTCAACATTTCATACTAAATGTCTCTGCATATTCAATACTCCTATCCTCAAATAGAATCATTAAACATGCAAACATATGCAAACAATGCAACCATAACAGCAATCTGCCAAAACAGTACAGTCTGTAAAGGATTCAAGAGTATCAATACTTCCCTTACTCCAAAAATTATGAAAAAATACTATGCTGTATAAGATTTATCAGAGATCAATATGCAAAAAGTTTCAACATTATACCATTCTTTGAATTTTCTAGGGAATTTTAGCAACAGTGGTAAACTATCTGTTTTCAAACATCAACATGTATACTAGCAAAATAAGCATGGTAAAGGCTATCCTTGACATTTTTATTGAAAATAAAGATGCAAAAAATTATTCTAAATAACAGCAAGCAAATACTAACAAAATAAAATGATGCTCCAAGCAAAACACATATCATGTGGCGAATAAAAATATAGCTTCAAGTAAAGTTACCGATGAACGAAGACGAAAGAGGGGATGCCTTCCGGGGCATCCCCAAGCTTAGGCTCTTGGTTGTCCTTGAATATTACCTTGGGGTGCCTTGGGAATGCCCAAGCTTAGGCTCTTTCCACTCCTTATTCCATAGTCCATCGAATCTTTATCCAAAACATGAAAACTTCAACCACACAAAACTCAAAACAAAACTCATAAGCTCCGATAGTATAAGAAAATAAATCACCACTTAGGTATTGTAATGAACTGTTGGGGAACGTTGCAGAAAATTAAAATTTTTTCTACGGTTTCACCAAGATCCATCTATGAGTTCATCTAAGCAACGAGTCAAGGGAGTGAGTTTGCATCTACATACCACTTGTAGATCGCGTGCGGAAGCGTTCAAGGGAAGGGTGATGATGGAGTCGTACTCGACGTGATTCAGATCACCGATGACCAAGTGCCGAACGGACAGCACCTCCGCGTTCAACACACGTACGGGACGGACGACGTCTCCTCCGTCTTGATCCAGCAAGGAGGAAGGAGAGGTTGAGGAAGACAGCTCCAACGGCAGCACGACGGCGTGGTGTTGGTGGAGAAGCAGCACTACGGCAGGGCTTCGCCAAGCTCGTGACGGAGGAGGAGTGGTGTTGGGGAGGGGAGGGGCTGCGCCTTGAGTTTTGTATTGCAGCCCTCCCCTCACCCCTCTATTTATAGGGGAAGGGGCAAGAGGGGCCGGCCCCTCTAGATGGGATCTAGAGGGGGGGCGGCAGCCAGGGAGGGGGGGACTTGCCCCCCAAGCAAAGGGGGCGCCCCCTCTAGGGTTCCCCCCCCAACCCTAGGCGCATGGGCCCAAGGGGGGGGGGGCGCTCCCAGCCCTCCAGGGGGTGGTTCCCTGCCCCACGTGGCCCATGTAGCTCACCAAGAGGGGTGGCCCCTCCTGGTGGACCCCCGGAACCCTTCGGTGGCCCCGGTACAATACCGATATGTCACCGAAACTTTCCGGTGTCCGCCATATATAAATCTTTACCTACGGACCCTTACGGAACTCCTCGTGACGTCCGGGATCTCATCCGGGACTCCGAACAACATTCGGTAATCACATACAAGTCTTCCTAATAACCCTAGCGTCACCGAACCTTAAGTGTGTAGACCCGACGGGTTCGGGAGACACGCACACATGACCGAGACGGCTCTCCGGTCAATAACCAATAGCGGGATCTGGATACCCATGTTGGCTCCCACATGCTCCTCGATGATGTCATCGGATGAACCACGATGTCGAGGATTCAAGTAACCCCGTATACTATTCCCTTTGTCAGACAGTACGTTACATGCCCGAGACTCGATCGTCGGTATCCCAATACCTCGTTCAGTCTCGTTACCGGCAAGTCACTTTACTCGTACCGTAATGCATGATCCCGTGACCAAACACTTGGTCACTTTGAGCTCATTATGATGATGCATTACCGAGTGGGCCCAGAGATACCTCTCCGTCATACGGAGTGACAAATCCCAGTCTCGATCCGTGTCAACCCAACAGACACTTTCGGAGATACCTGTAGTGCACCTTTATAGTCACCCAGTTATGTTGTGACGTTTGGTACACCCAAAGCACTCCTACGGTATCCGGGAGTTAGACGATCTCATGGTCTAAGAAAGAGATACTTGACATTGAAAAAGCTCTAGCAAAACGAACTACACGATCTTGTGCTATGCTTAGGATTGGGTCTTGTCCATCACATCATTCTCCTAAGGATGTGATCCCGTTGTCAATGACATCTAATGTCCATAGTCAGGAAACCATGACTATCTGTTGACCAACGAGCTAGTCAACTAGAGGCTCACTAGGGACATGTTATGGTCTATGTATTCACACGTGTATTACGATTTCCGGATAATACAGTTATAGCATGAATAAAGGACAATTATCATGAACAAGGAAATATAATAATAATGCTTTTATTATTGCCTCTAGGGCATATTTCCAACAGTCTCCCACTTGCACTAGAGTCAATAATCTAGTTACATTGTGATGAATCGAACACCCATAGAATTCTGGTGTTGATCATGTTTTGCTCGCGAGAGAGGTTTAGTCAACGGATCTGCGACATTCAGATCCGTATGTACTTTGCAAATATCTATGTCTCCATCTTGAACATTTTCATGGATGGAGTTGAAGCGACGCTTGATGTGCCTGGTCTTCTTGTGAAACCTGGGCTCCTTGGCAAGGGCAATAGCTCCAGTGTTGTCACAGAAGAGTTTGATTGGCCCCGACGCATTGGGTATGGCTCGTAGGTCGGTGATGAACTCCCTCAACCAAATTGCTTCATGCACTGCCTCCGAGGCTGCCATGTACTCCGCTTCACATGTAGATCCCGCCACGACGCTCTGCTTGCAGCTGCACCAGCTTACTGCTCCACCATTCAACATATACATGTATCCGGTTTGTGACTTAGAGTCATCCAGATCTGCGTCGAAGCTAGCATCGACGTAACCCTTTACGACGAGCTCTTCGTCACCTCCATAAACGAGAAACATGTCCTTTGTCCTGTTCAGGTACTTCAGGATATTGTTGACCGCTGTCCAGTGATCCTTGCCGGGATTACTTTGGTACCTTCCTACCAAACTTACGGCAAGGTTTACATCAGATCTGGTACACAGCATGGCATACATAATAGATCCTATGGCTGAGGCATAGGGGATGACACTCATCTCTTCTTTATCTTTTGCCGTGGTCGGGCATTGAGCCGAGCTCAATCTCACACCTTGCAATACAGGCAAGAACCCCTTCTTGGACTGATCCATTTTGAACTTCTTCAAAATCTTATCAAGGTATGTGCTTTGTGAAAGACCTATGAGGCGTCTCGATCTATCTCTATAGATCTTGATGCCTAATATATAAGCAGCTTCTCCAAGGTCCTTCATTGAAAAACACTTATTGAAGTAGGCCTTAATACTGTCCAAAAGTTCTATATCATTTCCCATCAAAAGAATGTCATCTACATATAATATGAGAAATGCTACAGAGCTCCCACTCACTTTCTTGTAAACGCAGGCTTCTCCATAAGTCTGCATAAACCCAAACGCTTTGATCATCTCATCAAAGCGAATGTTCAAACTCCGAGATGCTTGCACCAGCCCATAAATGGATCGCTGGAGCTTGCATACTTTGTTAGCATTCTTAGGATCGACAAAACCCTCCGGCTGCATCATATACAGTTCTTCCTTAAGATGTCCATTAAGGAATGCCGTTTTGACGTTCATCTGCCATATCTCATAATCATAGTATGCGGCTGTCAGGACCCCAACTCAATGCCACATCGATCTAGCATGTAACACCTCATATCACTTTGCGGCCTCATGCACGGTATTCCCACGGGTGTCGCCTTACCTTTGCCCGGGACCATTTGCGCCTTTTGGCACACGTATATGATAGTGTCGCTAGCATCCATATGATAAGGATCCCGGGCTGACATGGCTAGTCGTAAACCCAAAGTAGCACAAGCTTACAGGGACAGGCATCCATGACCCAACATCGAACGTGTCGGTCATCAGCGAGTGAATCCAGGCTGTAGCACTGGGCTAGCAGGACTCCGGTGAACCAGGCTGTAGCGGGCTAACAGGACTCCGGTATTCATTGTGTGACATTTCCCTGAAGGGACAGACACAGGAACGAAGAAGGACACATGCCGGCCAGCCTAAGTGTTCCGGAGCAGTAGCAAGCTACCATTGGAAACACTAGGAGACATTTCCCGGTAAGAGAGGCTACTAAGGATAAACAACTAGATAGTCAGATCCCACACATGCCAAGCATTTCAATAACATACACACAATATGCTCGATATGTGCAAATACAACATGGCATCACAACATGGCTCTACGACTCAAGTATTTATTCATTAGGCTCCGAGGAGCGAGATATTACAAACAGGGGTCTCATGACCCAACATTCAGAGCATACAAATCAAAGCACAAGCGGAAGCTTAACATGTCTGAGTACAGACATCTACAAATGAAAAAGGCTGAGAAGCCTGACTATCTACCAGATCCTGCCAAGGGCACAAGATCGTGGCTAAGGTAACAAGCTAAACGTCGAAGTCCACGCGGAACTACTAGCGAGACCGAAGTCTCTCTGCAAAAACATAAAATAGGCAAACGTGAGTACAAATGTACCCAGCAAGACTTACATCAGAACTAACTACATATGCATCACTATCAACAAAGGGATGGTGGGGGTTTAACTGCAGCAAGCCAGCTTTGACTCGGTGGCTATCCTAAACTACGACTGCAAGTAACTCTTTTGAGGTGGCGCACACAAGTCCACATATTCACCATATCAATACACCACTATGGATCCGCTCCCGTCTCCCTATGAGAAAGCCATCCATAGCACTCACGCTTATCTTGCGTATTTTAGGGTATCCACTTTCACTTGTCTATGAACTGATATAAGCAACCCAGAAGTCCTTTAGCGCGGACACGGCTATTCGAATAGATGATGTTAACCCTGCAGGGGTGTACTTCTTCATACATGTTTCCACCACTTAGCGTCTGCACACGACATGTGCTCGGAAGACTTCAAGCGAAAGCCGACGTGGGTGTAGACCACGACCTACCTAAACACCTAAGTCTCTAGTCCAGGTTTATCGCCTATTCAGGTTCCATCCATGAGGAGATCCGGCCGGGGTTTCGCTCACAGCCCCAAACGATGTGAACAGGGTTCCGTGACACCAAACGGGCGCCCGGTATACCCGGCCACGTGCCTACCGCATCACAGCCCACCCCTTCGGTCAGCGCTGCGCACGGCCTCCAGCATACTATAAACACCAGAAACTACTTGCAACTCCTGGACAGAGGACAAGGGTGAATAAGAAGTCGAGCGGGGTCATATTTCAGGGCCCAATGCATGGTAGTAGCTGAATCATGGATCACAAACACAGAACTCAGTTCCTAAGGACGGCTTCAATGAGACAACCCACCATGTACTCCTACATGGCCTCTCACCGCTACCTTTACCAAATCGTGTTCACACACTTAGCTCACACACAACAGGACGTGTTCACACACCTCTGATTCATTCCCGATGAATCAGACCTGACTCAACTCTAAGCAGTAGCAGGCATGACAAACAAACATGAATGAGTAGGCACAACAGGGCTCAAACAACTCCTACTCATACTAGTGGGTTTCATCTATTTACTGTGGCAATGACAGGTCATGCAGAGGATGAAGGGGTTTAGCTACCGCGGCAAGTAACAAATGACTCGTTGTTGTCCTAATGCAGTAAAAGAGAGCAGAGCGAGAGAGTAGGATTGTATCGGAATGAACAAGGGGGGTTTTGCTTGCCTGGCACTTCTGAAGATAACATTGAGTCTTCATTAGTGTCAACGATCACATCATCGGTACAGCGTCTACCGAGGGGGAACAACACCGGCAAACACAGAAGAAACACGATCAATGCAATGCACAGTATGATGCATGCTATGACATGGCAAGATGAATGTGTTTTGGGCTAATGCATCTAGCAACAAGTTAAATGGGGTTGGTTTGAACACTAGGTTCAAGTTCAAACTCCATATGTGAGAGTTTAAATGCCATTTAATTGATTTGACCTTATCAGCAGGTATAAGTTGTTCTAACATGCATGAAAATGGTACAGATGGATAGATTGGATTTTTCTGATCATTTTTCATATATAACTTGTTTGATTTGGAGCTACGGTTGATTTTCTATGATTTTTAGAAGTTTTGGCTATTTCCTGGAATTTCCTGATTTATTTTTAAACCAGAAAGTCACTTATTGCGTCAGCACTGTGTCATGCTTGCGTCAGCAAGTCAACAGTGCTGACCAGGTCAAACCTGACCAGTGGGGTCCACTGGTCAGTCTCATAGGACTGCGTTGGTCACTGACGTGTAGGGCCAGTCAAGGGCCAGGTCAGCATGGTCAACGCTGATGTGTGGGTCCCGCTTGGTTTAAAAAAACTGAATAGAAATTAAACTGGTGTTAGTTAAGGGCGTGGGGCCCTGTAGTCAGTGAGAGAGGAAGTTAGTTAGCCTCGTCATTAGCAGTTAACGACGTTGCCACGTCGGCTTGCCGGCGTTCAGCCGGCGACGACCAAAACTGCGGCAGGAGCTCACCGGAGTGGCCCTGCGAGCGGTTTGGGCCAAGCCAAGGGCACCAGAGGGTTGCCCTTGCTCGCGCGCATCCAAAGGAGGCACGCGGAAGGTGCGGGGTGGCCGGAGCTCGTCGGGGTGGCGGCCGTGGCGGCTGCCGGAGCTACGGGTTCGAGCGGCGCGAGGCCACAGAGGACGAGAGGGCTGGCTAAGGGGCTCACTGAGCTCCTGAAGATGCTAGGAGCACGGTGCCGTGCTCGGTTTCGAGCCTTACTGGCTGCAGTGACGGCGGCGACATCGCCGGCGGCGTGGGGTTCTCGGCCAAGACGGGGCTATGGCCTAGAGGTCGAAAGAGACCAGGGGAGAAGGGGAGGACGACTCGGGGGCTCACCGTGAGTCTGTTTGGAGGGTTAGTAGGCTCGAGGGCGGACGGAGTGCAGCGAATCAACGACGAGGGGCTCGGGTGCCCGAGGTTGGAGATGACCGCGATGACGATGAAGCAGGGCCTCCTGGCGTCTTGTAGTTCGATTGGGAGGACGAGGAGGTTCCTGCGGTTCTTCTGGACTCGGCGGAAGGGTGAGCGGTGCCGGGTGGCCGCGGTGGTGCTCACCGGCGGCGGCGGGTGTGTTCGGTGGCTGCATGCGAGAGAGCCAGAGGAGGAGAGGAGCTCGGGGAGAGAGTGAGAGGCCTGGGGGGGGGGTGCGTGGCTGTCTCCGTGGAGCTGGAAGGGCCTCGAGGGCGTGAGGCAGGCAGGGAGGAGGCCACGGCGTCGCCAGCGCTCGCCACCGAGCTGCTTCGGGGCGAGGGGAGGAAGACGACAGGAAAAGGTGGGCTGGGCCGCGCTGGGCCGGTCCTGTTGGGCCACCAGGTGAGCGTCAGGTAGTCCTTCTCTCTCTCTCTCTTTTATTTTCTGTTTTCTATTTTTCTGCACATGTTTGGCTTTATTAAAAATACTAAAACGTTTCCAAAAATCCTGCAAATAATTGTGGGCTCTGTTGGGATTATTTCTAATAGCCCACACTTAAGTACAGAATTATTTGAGCATTTAAAATATTTAATAGCATTTAAATGCCCAAATGCAAATAGAGTATGATTTAGTTCAGAGCCCAATATGTCCTGAAAAAATATAAACCATTTTTGGTAGATGCTTTCACCTCAAACCAGAAATGTTGAACATTTTTAGAGGGCATTTTGAGTTCAAAGAAAAAGATTTTATTTTGACCCTAGTTGAATTCATTTGGTGCTAGGGTTTAAGCATCCCCATTTCAAGTTTCCAATAAATTTAGACATGATGCATGGATGATAAAGCAAAGACAAACAAGGCCTGAACCGGGGATGTGACAACTCACCCCCACTAAACAAGAATCTCGCCCCGAGATTCAAGGCGTGAGGTAAGAAGACAAAGGGGACACAAACTAATAACATGAGCTCCAAGATCCAAGTGTCTTCTCGAGGTGTTGATCTGTTGACTCAAAACAATCTTTACGTCTTTGCTTGCAAGGTCTTCATCCAACACGATGACGACAGAAAGAGACTCTACAGAAGACGATTTCCTTGAAGATCGAGTATTCAAGATCAACTCATGGAGTGAGAGGTAAAACATCTCTCGAGCTGAGATACGAAGCATTCATCCAAAGGGATGGAGTGGAACGGATGGCGAAGGTCCACTAGGTAGACAACAATTCCACACTTAAGAGGGTGGTGAACGGTTGTCAACGTAGCGAGCAGTTGAGTTGCCATGATACCATAACAATGCACTTAAGGGAAGGTGACTCGTAGAAATATCCCCTGAAGTGGCAAAAAGAATTACCTTTGATTCAAAGGTCATTGAAACTCTTTATACCAGCCTAAGGCAATTTTCGAGCGATCGTTTAGAGGGTTCGGTAGAATGGCATACCCGGATTAGAATGTATGATGTGGATTACCTTGTTGAAAACAACACAAGGGATGATTTTAGTAACTGGGGAAAAGCTCAACAGTAGAGAGTGAGTCCACTGTTTGAAAAGTTATAGCATAACCGAGGAAATTGAGAGCAATCCTAGTTAGTGCTGGTGCGTGCTCTCAAGAACTTGAGCATTTCCATATTCATCAAGGTTTTACCAACATCCATGTCAAGGGTGCTGACAACACAACATACTACCATGATGAATAGCGATGGACGATGCAGATGCAAAGGAGGATAACACTTTCTCGGATTTCACCTTAGCGAGGCCAAGGGGACGAAATCTGGATGATCGACCGAGAGACATTTAGCACTCCGCTTCTAATGTTCTCCTTGATGTACTAGCGTATCCCATTCCTTGAAATGGTCTGGTATCTAGAATACCAATTAAAGGTCGTACTTCGGAAACACAAAAATCATAAGGCATAGCTAGGGAGTAAATCCTAGGAAGTCCTTATGGGGAGGTGGCCAACTTCCTCAATCAAGATACTACAATAATAGGTCTTCCAGCTGGGTGTGTTGGCCACGACATCCACTTTACCGGTTATCGAGAGACCAATATTATAGTTCTTGGGAAATGTTCCAACCATCATATCTGCCTGAGATTGAGATCTGGCTGGTGTCAGGATATTCCAGACTCATCGAGTCTAGAAAGAAAAAGAAAGTTCGCAACACAAATCGACGAGATGACGTTGCGAGATTCTCGGGAAATGAACTACGATAGCAAGCTCCAAAACATGAGTTGGTTCTGCTACACACATGTGAACACGTTGTCCCAGACAAACATTATCACATGGTAGTCTTACAATAAAACACTACCGAGTTCAGGTGGGGAACCATCATTAATGACATCGAAGTCTCCACGCGTGGAAGTCCAAAGAGTTCACCTTGGACAGACTCCTTTATCTTTGAACAACTCAATCAGTGGCTTGGTGTGCTAGGATATGCATATGGAATGAGGATGATCAGTCTAACAGACCACAGAATTCTTCGCACGTGCATGACTGACTTGGGATGATTCCAAAGGAGGTAAAACAAGCCTTCTCAAATTCATGGCGGCAACTTGCATCAAGTGCACATGAATTAGAGGGACTCACTTCTTTTGTCCAAACATATGCTTCACGAACGAGTCATGAAGATAATGCTTACACAAGTTTCCAACACTAGCTTAATGTTCAACAAAATCATGGAGGAGATAAGGATGTTATCAATGGGCTCAACAACAATTCATCCAGGTTTCCATATTAGTGGAATTCCACAATTATGTGAACAAGGTGATAGCATTGGTCAGACCCGAAAGATATAATGGTGTATGCTCGAGGAACAACCACGAGTAAGACAACATTACGAATATCGTTGGTTCTGATTTGATTTGACGATAGCCCATACTCAAATCAATGGTTTGGGTAAGATAATAGATCCAACAATTGATCACGAGGATCAACCAATAAAGATATCATCTTTTTTCAACACACATACAAGATATCCCTTAAAATGAACTAAGTCGGACAAGCTTTTATCTCCCAACTCTCCAAGTTGTTGTTCAGTTTACCAACTAGCTCAGGGTATCCAACACAGAATTTTGGAGAAGGGGGTGGTTTATCAAAATCCAACTTGATCACGAACCCAACATAGCGGTCAGGTGACAACCTGGTAATACTTCCGAGAAGATATTCGGAAAATTACGAACCACCAATATGTTATTAAGCTCGAAAACAATCTTGTTTCCGAAGCAAGATGATGTGATCAAATAAGCAAGGGATTGAAACCCTAACTCATTGATCAAAGAGTGCACCAGAAATAAGGACTAGGTAGCACGAACAGTCTTAGAATGATGATTCAAGAACCAACACACTAAGAATGAAATTATTGTCCTTTAACTACCAAGCAACAAGATTGCTAGGAGTACTGATTTCACACATCACGATTCACTTTTCGACATCCCGGTTGCAACAACACAGGAACCGAGAAATGAATAATGATGGAGAGAAGTATCACTGTGTCAAGAGTTCATAGGATGGTGTGCAATTCCCATGACATTCTTGATATGAAGATGGTAATACTCCAAGGTAGAACAGAGCAAAAGCAAGATTAGCAATTTGATCTGCGGAGTACGACTGCTTTGACCCAATCCTGGAAATGGACAAGGTACTGGAGTTTGTTTCTCCTAGTCATTCCGGAATAGAATGGCTTGACGGACCACAAGAGTAATAGGAATGCACGCATACTCTTGACTATCAAAAGATAGACGAGGGTCAGAAGACAACTAAGAGGGACAACTCAAAGAACATATAATTTTCTGAGTTGTGGATGCATAGATTAGTATGTCGAACCAAGTTCAACATGTTTCTTCCGGATAACCCATGCAGAGAGGTAGGACTGGCAGAGTCAGGATTTATGAATGGAGAACTCTTCAAGAGTATTCTAATTGTGATCTTTTGATCCAATAAACATCTGCCATAAGCGGTTCATAGTATTTGGAAGAAGGAAATACCACGGACCTCGAGGACTATCGTAAAGGTTACTAATTTCCTAAAGGAACGAGCAAACACTATCAACATGAAGTAAGTAGGGTGGATCTTGGGTCAAGAACCCAGGAATAGAATTCCTACTAACTAAGTGGCATCACGGGATGCTTTCGAGAATAATGGCCAGAATCATCACACCGGGACACAAAACATGGCTAAGTTACTAGGTGATCCTCTAAGAGACCTAGGGTCATAATAATAATTCCAACATATATGTTGAGGCGATAGAATATCTCAACTCAGCAATTAGTGTGATTAACCTGGCCCAAAGGAACATAAAAACCAGAGGGAAAGGATTTGCAAGTGCATCAGATTGTTTAGAAACCTGGGATGACTCGGACAACATAACGGCTGTAAATGCTCAGAAAAGATTTAAGACATTCACAAAAATGGTGGCATAACCACTCAGAAGCACAATATCAAGGTTTCGAGATCAATAGTTAACATACGGAAGTAGTAAAAGCTGAACTGAGATTTGAAACTAACAATTCTATAAGTCTATGGATTAGTAACACGTCATCCTGATAGATAGATGAGAAGGCCTAGTTCTTAATCCCCGTATAATAGAAGAGGATGACTCAGATCAGAAGGCCATGAGGTATAAGGAGTAAAAGAGCCTTACGTTCCATCCCACAATCAATTCCCTTACATAACTAAAGCATTTCTAGACACAACTTCGACCAGTTTGGCTTGGTAATCCTACAGGCAGTCAGGCTCTGATACCAAAGCTGTCAGGACCCCGACTCAATGCCACATCGATCTAGCATGTAACACCTCATATCACTTTGCGGCCTCACGCACGGTATTCCCACGGGTGTCACCTTACCTTTGCCCGGGACCGTTTGCGCCTTTTGGCACACGTATATGATAGTGTCGCTAGCATCCATATGATAAGGAGCCCGGGCTGACATGGCTAGTCATAAACACAAAGTGTCACAAGCTTACAGGGACAGGCATCCATGACCCAACATCGAACGTGTCGGTCATCAGCGAGTGAATCCAGGCTGTAGCACTAGGCTAGCAGGACTTCGGTGAACCGGGCTGTAGCAGGCTAACAGGACTCCGGTATTCATCGTGTGACATTTCCCCGAAGGGACAGACACAGGAACGAAGAAGGACACATGCCGGCCAGCCTAAGTGTTCCGGAGCAGTAGCAAGCTACCATTGGAAACACTAGGAGACATTTCCCGGTAAGAGAGGCTAATAAGGATAAACAACTAGATAGTCAGATCCCACACATACCAAGCATTTCAATAACATACACACAATATGCTCGATATGTGCAAATACAACATGGCATCACAACATGGCTCTACGACTCAAGTATTTATTCATTAGGCTCCGAGGAGCGAGATATTACAAACAGGGGTCTCATGACCCAACATTCAGAGCATACAAATCAAAGCACAAGCGGAAGCTTAACATGTCTGAGTACAGACATCTACAAATGAAAAAGGCTGAGAAGCCTGACTATCTACCAGATCCTGCCGAGGGCACAAGATCGTGGCTGAGGTAACAAGCTAAACGTCGAAGTCCACGCGGAACTACTAGCGAGACCGAAGTCTCTCTGCAAAAACATAAAATAGGCAAACGTGAGTACAAATGTACCCAGCAAGACTTACATCAGAACTAACTACATATGCATCATTATCAACAAAGGGATGGTGGGGGTTTAACTGCAGCAAGCCAGCTTTGACTCGGTGGCTATCCTGAACTACGACTGCAAGTAACTCTTTTGAGGTGGCGCACACGAGTCCACATATTCACCATATCAATACACCACTATGGATCCGCTCCCGTCTCCCTATGAGAAAGCCATCCATAGCTCTCACGCTTATCTTGCGTATTTTAGGGTATCCACTTTCACTTGTCTATGAACTGATATAAGCAACCCAGAAGTCCTTTACCGCGGACACGGCTATTCAAATAGATGATGTTAACCCTGCAGGGGTGTACTTCTTCATACATGTTTCCACCACTTAGCGTCTGCACACGACATGTGCTCGGCAGACTTCAAGCGAAAGCCGACGTGGGTGTAGACCACGACCTACCTAAACACCCAAGTCTCTAGTCCAGGTTTATCGCCTATTCGGGTTCCATCCATGAGGAGATCCGGCCGGGGTTTCGCTCATAGCCCCAAACGATGTGAACAGGGTTCCGTGACACCAAACGGGCGCCCGGTATACCCGGCCACGTGCCTACCGCATCATAGCCCACCCCTTCGGTCAGTGCTGCGCACGGCCTCCAGCATACTACAAACACCAGAAACTACTTGCAACTCCTGGACAGAGGGTGAATAAGAAGTCGAGCGGGGTCATATTTCAGGGCCCAATGCATGGTAGTAGCTGAATCATGGATCACAAACACAGAACTCAGTTCCTAAGGACGGCTTCAATGAGACAACCCACCATGTACTCCTACACTTAGCTCACACACAACAGGACGTGTTCACACACCTCTGATTCATTCCCGATGAATCAGACCTGACTCAACTCTAAGCAGTAGCAGGCATGACAAACAAACATGAATGAGTAGGCACAACAGGGCTCAAACAACTCCTACTCATACTAGTGGGTTTCATCTATTTACTGTGGCAATGACAGGTCATGCAGAGGATGAAGGGGTTCAGCTACCGCGGCAAGTAACAAATGACTCGTTGTTGTCCTAATGCAGTAAAAGAGAGCAGAGCGAGAGAGTAGGATTGTATCGGAATGAACAATGAGGGTTTTGCTTGCCTGGCACTTCTGAAGATAAGATTGAGTCTTCATTAGTGTCAACGATCACATCATCGGTACAGCGTCTACCGAGGGGGAACAACACCGGCAAACACAGAAGAAACACGATCAATGCAATGCACAGTATGATGCATGCTATGACATGGCAAGATGAATGTGTTTTGGGCTAATGCATCTAGCAACAAGTTAAATGGGGTTGGTTTGAACACTAGGTTCAAATTCAAACTCCATATGTGAGAGTTTAAATGCCATTTAATTGATTTGACCTGATCAGCAGGTATAAGTTGTTCTAACATGCATGAAAATTGTACAGATGGATAGATTGGATTTTTCTGATCATTTTTCATATATAACTTGTTTGATTTGGAGCTACGGTTGATTTTCTATGATTTTTAGAAGTTTTGGCTATTTCCTGGAATTTCCTGATTTATTTTTAAACCAGAAAGTCACTTATTGCGTCAGCACTGTGTCATGCTTGCGTCAACAAGTCAACAGCGCTGACCAGGTCAAACCTGACCAGTGGGGTCCACTGGTCAGTCTCATAGGACTGCGTTGGTCACTGACGTGTAGGGCTGTCAAGGGCCAGGTCAGCATGGTCAACGCTGACGTGTGGGTCCCGCTTGGTTTAAAAAAACTGAACAGAAATTAAACAGGTGTTAGTTAAGGGCGTGGGGCCCTGTAGTCAGTGAGAGAGGAAGTTAGTTAGCCTCGTCATTAGCAGTTAACGGCGTTGCCACGTCGGCTTGCCGGCGTTCAGCCGGCGACGACCAAAACTGCGGCGGGAGCTCGCCGGAGTGGCGCTGCGAGCAGTTTGGGCCAAGCCAAGGGCACCAGAGGGTTGCCCTTGCTCGCGCGCATCCAAAGGAGGCACGCGGAAGGCGTGGGGTGGCCGGAGCTCGCCGGGGTAGCGGCCGCGGCGGCTGCCGGAGCTACGGGTTCGAGCGGCGCGAGGCCACAGAGGACGGGAGGGCTGGCTAAGGGGCTCACCGAGCTCCTGAAGATGCTAGGAGCACGGTGCCGTGCTCGATTTCGAGCCTTACTGGCTGCAGTGACGGGGGCGACATCGCCGGCGGCGTGGGGTTCTCGGCCAAGACGGGGCTATGGCCTAGAGGTCGAAAGAGACCAAGGGAGAAGGGGAGGATGACTCGGGGGCTCACCGTGAGTCCGTTTGGAGGGTGAGTGGGCTCGAGGGCGGCCGGAGTGCAGCGAATCGACGGCGAGGGGCTCGGGTGCCCGAGGTTGGAGATGACCGCGATGACGATGAAGCAGGGCCTCCTGGCATCTTGTAGTTCGATTGGGAGGACGAGGAGGTTCCTGCGGTGCTTCTGGACTCGGCGGAAGGGTGAGGGGTGCCCGGTGGCCGCGGTGGTGCTCGCCGGCGGCGACGGGTGTGTTCGGTGGCTGCGTGTGAGAGAGCCAGAGGAGGAGAGGAGCTCGGGGAGAGAGTGAGAGGCCTAGGGGGGGTGCGTGGCTGTCTCCGTGGCGCTGGAAGGGCCTCGAGGGCGTGAGGCAGGCAGGGAGGAGGCCACGGCGTCGCCAGCGCTCGCCACCGAGCTGCTTCGGTGCGAGGGGAGGAAGACGACAGGAAAAGGTGGGCTGGGCCGCGCTGGGCCGGTCCTGTTGGGCCACCAGGTGAGCGTCAGGTAGTCCTTTTCTCTCTCTCTCTCTCTCTCTCTCTTATTTTCTGTTTTCTATTTTTCTGCAGATGTTTGGCTTTATTAAAAATACTAAAACGTTTCCAAAAATCCTGCAAATAATTGTGGGCTCTGTTGGGATTATTTCTAATAGCCCACACTTAAGTACAGAATTATTTGAGCATTTAAAATATTTAATAGCATTTAAATGCCCAAATGCAAATAGAGTATGATTTAGTTCAGAGCCCAATATGTCTTGCAAAAATATAAACCATTTTTGGTAGATGCTTTCACCTCAAACCAGAAATGTTGAACATTTTTAGAGGGCATTTTGAGTTCAAAGAAAAAGATTTTATTTTGACCCTAGTTGAATTCATTTGGTGCTAGGGTTTAAGCATCCCCATTTCAAGTTTCCAATAAATTTAGACATGATGCATGGATGATAAAGCAAAGACAAACAAGGCCTGAACCGGGGATGTGACAGCGGCAATTGCTAACATGATTCGGACGAACTTCAGCTTCGCTACGGGAGAGAATGTCTCGTCGTAGTCAATCCCTTGAACTTGTCGATAACCCTTAGCGACAAGTCGAGCTTTATAGACGGTAATATTACCATCCGCGTCCGTCTTCTTCTTAAAGATCCATTTATTCTCTATCGCTCGCCGTTCATCAGGCAAGTCTGTCAAAGTCCATACTTTGTTTTCATACATGGATTCTATCTCGGATTTCATGGCTTCAAGCCATTTGTTGGAATCTGGGCCCGCCATCGCTTCTTCATAGTTCGAAGGTTCACCGTTGTCTAACAACATGATTTCCAGGACAGGGTTGCCGTACCACTCTGGTGCGGAACGTGTCCTTGTGGACCTACGAAGTTCAGTAGCAACTTGATCCGAAGTACCTTGATCATCATCATTATTTTCCTCTTCAGTTGGTGTAGGCATCACAGGAACATCTTCCTGAGCTGCACTACTATCCCGTTCAAGAGGTAGTACTTCATTGAGTTCTACTTTCCTCCCACTTACTTCTTTCGAGAGAAACTCTTTTTCCAGAAAGGATCCGTTCTTGGCAACAAAGATCTTGCCCTCGGATCTTAAGTAGAAGGTATACCCAATGGTTTCTTTAGGGTATCCTATGAAGACGCATTTTTCCGACTTGGGTTCGAGCTTTTCAGGTTGAAGTTTCTTGACATAAGCATCGCAACCCCAAACTTTTAGAAACGACATCTTAGGTTTCTTCCCAAACCATAATTCATACGGTGTCGTCTCAACGGATTTAGACGGTGCCCTATTTAAAGTGAATGTAGCTGTCTCTAGAGCGTGTCCCCAAAATGATAGCGGTAAATCGGTAAGAGACATCATGGATCGCACCATATCCAATAGAGTGCGATTACGACGTTCGGACACACCGTTACGCTGAGGTGTTCCAGGCGGCGTGAGTTGTAAAACGATTCCACATTTTCTTAAGTGTGTACCAAATTTGTGACTTAAATATTCTCCTCCACGATCCGATCGTAAGAATTTTATCTTTCGGTCACGTTGATTCTCTACCTCATTCTGAAATTCTTTGAACTTTTCAAAGGTCTCAGACTTGTGTTTCATCAGGTAGACATACCCATATCTACTCAAGTCATCAGTGAGAGTGAGAACATAACGATATCCTCAGCGAGCCTCAACGCTCATTGGACCGCACACATCGGTATGTATGATTTCCAAGAAGTTGGTTGCTCGCTCCATTGTTCCGGAGAACGGGGTCTTGGTCATTTTGCCCATGAGGCATGGTTCACATGTGTCAAATGATTCATAATCGAGAGACTCTAAAAGTCCATCAGCATGGAGCTTCTTCATGCGCTTGACACCAATGTGACCAAGGCGGTAGTGCCACAAGTATGTGGGACTATCGTTATCAACTTTACATCTTTTGGTATTCACGCTATGAATATGTGTAGCACTACGTTCGAGATTCATTAAGAATAAACCATTGACCATCGGGGCATGACCATAAAACATATCTCTCATATAAATAGAACAACCATTATTCTCGGATTTAAATGAGTAGCCATCTCGTATTAAACGAGATCCAGATACAATGTTCATGCTCAAACTTGGCACTAAATAACAATTATTGAGGTTTAAAACTAATCCCGTAGGTAAATGTAGAGGTAGCGTGCCGACGGTGATCACATCGACCTTGGAACCATTCCCGACGCGCATCGTCACCTCGTCCTTTGCCAGTCTCTGCTTATTCCGTAGCTCCTGCTGTGAGTTACAAATGTGAGCAACGGCACCGGTATCAAATACCCAGGAGTTACTATGAGTACCGGTAAGGTACACATCAATTACATGTATATCAAATATACCTTTAGTGTTGCCGGCCTTCTTGTCTGCTAAGTATTTGGGGCAGTTCCGCTTCCAGTGACCCTTCCCCTTGCAATAAAAGCACTCAGTTTCAGACTTGGGTCCATTCTTTGACTTCTTCCCGGCAACTGGCTTACCGGGCGCGGCAACATCTTTGTCGTCCTTCTTGAAGTTCTTCTTACCCTTGCCCTTCTTGAACTTAGTGGTCTTATTGACCATCAACACTTGATGTTCTTTCTTGATTTCAACCTCTGCTGACTTCAGCATTGAAAATACTTCAGGAATGGTCTTCACCATCCCCTGCATATTGTAGTTCATCACAAAGCTCTTGTAGCTCGGTGGGAGCGACTGAAGGATTCTGTCAATGACCGCCTCGTCCAGGAGGTTAATGTCCAGCTGGGACAGGCGGTTGTGCAACCCAGACATTTTGAGTATATGCTCACTGACAGAACTATTATCCTCCATCTTACAACTATAGAACTTGTCGGAGACTTCATATCTCTCAACCCGGGCATGAGCTTGGAAAACTAGTTTCAGCTCCTCGAACATCTCATATGCTCCGTGTTGCTCAAAACGCCTTTGGAGCCCCGGTTCTAAGCTGTAAAGCATGCCGCACTGAACGAGGGAGTAATCATCAGCACGAGACTGCCAAGCATTCATAATGTCTTGGTTCTCTGGGACGGGAGCGTCACCTAGCGGTCCTTCTAGGACATATTGTTTCCTGGCAGCTATGAGGATGATCCTTAGGTTCCGGACCCAGTCCGTATAGTTGCTGCCATCATCTTTCAGCTTGGTTTTCTCTAGGAACGTGTTGAAGTTCATGTTGACATGAGCGGCGGCCATTTGATCTACAAGACATATTTGCAAAGGTTTTAGACTAAGTTCATGATAATTAAGTTCATCTTATCAAATTATTAAAATGAACTCCCACTCAGATTAGACATCCCTCTAGTCATCTAAGTGTTACACGATCCGAGTCGACTAGGCCGTGTCCGACCATCACGTGAGACGGACTAGTCATCGTCGGTGAACATCTCCATGTTGATCGTATCTTCCATATGACTCGTGTTCGACCTTTCGGTCTCTGTGTTCCGAGGCCATGTCTGTACATGCTAGGCTCGTCAAGTTAACCCTAAGTGTTCTGCATGTGTAAATCTGTCTTACACCCGTTGTATGTGAACGTAAGGATCTATCACACCCGATCATCATGTGGTGCTTCGAAACGACGAACTTTAGCAATGGTGCACAGTTAGGGGGAACACTTTCTTGAAATTATTATAAGGGATCATCTTATTTACTACCGCCGTTCTAAGTAAACAAGATGCATAAAACATAATAAACATCACATGCAATCATATAGTAGTGACATGATATGGCCAATATCATATAGCTCCTTTGATCTCCATCTTCGGGGCTCCATGATCATCTTCGTCACCGGCATGACACCATGATCTCCATCATCATGATCTCCATCATTGTGTCTTCATGAAGTTGTCACGCCAACGACTACTTCTACTTCTATGGCTAACGCGTTTAGCAATAAAGTAAAATAATTTACATGGCGTTCTTCAATGACACGCAGGTCATACAAAAAATAAAGACAACTCCTATGGCTCTTGCCGGTTGTCATACTCATCGACATGCAAGTCGTTATTCCTATTAAAAGAACATGATCTCATACATCACAATATATCATTCATCATTCATCACAACTTCTGGCCATATCACATCACATGACAATTGCTGCAAAAACAAGTTAGACGTCCTCTAATTGTTGTTGCATCTTTTACGTGGCTGCAATTGGGTTCTAGCAAGAACGTTTTCTTACCTATGAATAACCACAACGTGATTTTGTCAACTTCTATTTACCCTTCATAAGGACCCTTTTCATCGAATCCGCTCCAACTAAAGTGGGAGAGACAGACACCCGCCAGCCACCTTATGCAACTAGTGCATGTCAGTCGGTGGAACCGGTCTCACGTAAGCGTACGTGTAAGGTTGGTCCGGGCCGCTTCATCCCACAGTACCGCTGAAGCAAGATAAGACTAGTAGCGGCAAGCAAGTTGACAAGATCTACGCCCACAACAAAATTGTGTTCTACTCGTGCAATAGAGAACTACGCATAGACCTAGCTCATGATGCCACTGTTGGGGAACGTTGCAGAAAATTAAAATTTTTTCTACGGTTTCACCAAGATCCATCTATGAGTTCATCTAAGCAACGAGTCAAGGGAGTGAGTTTGCATCTACATACCACTTGTAGATCGCGTGCGGAAGCGTTCAAGGGAAGGGTCATGATGGAGTCGTACTCGACGTGATTCAGATCACCGATGACCAAGGGCCGAACGGACAGCACCTCCGCGTTCAACACACGTATGGGATGGACGACGTCTCCTCCGTCTTGATCCAGCAAGTAGGAAGGAGAGGTTGAGGAAGACAGCTCCAACGGCAGCACGAGGGCGTGGTGTTGGTGGAGAAGCAGCACTGCGGCAGGGCTTCGCCAAGCTCGTGACGGAGGAGGAGAGGTGTTGGGGAGGGGAGGGGCTGCGCCTTGAGTTTTGTATTGCAGCCCTCCCCTCACCCCTCTATTTATAGGGGAAGGGGTAAGGGGGGCCGGCCCCTCTAGATGGGATCTAGAGGGGGGGCGGCGGCCAGGGAGGGGGGGACTTGCCCCCCAAGCAAAGGGGGCGCCCCCTCTAGGGTTCCCCCCCAACCCTAGGCGCATGGGCCCAAGGGGGGCGCGCCCAGCCCTCCAGGGGCTCGTGCCCTGCCCCACGCGGCCCATGTGGCCCACCAAGAGGGGTGGCCCCTCCCGGTGGACCCCCGGAACCCTTCCGGTGGCCCTGGTACAATACCGATATGTCACCGAAACTTTCCGGTGTCCGCATGACAACTTCCCATATATAAATCCTACCTCCGGACTCTTCCGGAACTCCTCGTGACGTCCGGGATCTCATCCGGGACTCCGAACAACATTCGGTAATCACATACAAGTCTTCCTAATAACCCTAGCGTCACCGAACCTTAAGTGTGTAGACCCTACGGGTTCGGGAGACACGCACACATGACCGAGACGGCTCTCCGGTCAATAACCAACAGCGGGATCTGGATACCCATGTTGGCTCCCACATGCTCCTCGATGATGTCATCGGATGAACCACGATGTTGAGGATTCAAGTAACCCCGTATACTATTCCCTTTGTCAGACGGTACGTTACATGCCCGAGACTCGATCGTCGGTATCCCAATACCTCGTTCAGTCTCGCTACCGGCAAGTCACTTTACTCGTACCGTAATGCATGATCCCGTGACCAAACACTTGGTCACTTTGAGCTCATTATGATGATGCATTACCGAGTGGGCCCAGAGATACCTCTCCGTCATACGGAGTGACAAATCCCAGTCTCGATCCGTGTCAACCCAACAGACACTTTCGGAGATACCTGTAGTGCACCTTTATAGTCACCCAGTTATGTTGTGACGTTTGGTACACCCAAAGCACTCCTACGGTATCCGGGAGTGACACGATCTCATGGTCTAAGGAAGAGATACTTGACATTGAAGAAGCTCTAGCAAAACGAACTACACGATCTTGTGCTATGCTTAGGATTGGGTCTTGTCCATCACATCATTCTCCTAATGATGTGATCCCGTTGTCAATGACATCTAATGTCCATAGTCAGGAAACCATGACTATCTGTTGACCAACGAGCTAGTCAACTAGAGGCTCACTAGGGACATGTTATGGTCTATGTATTCACACGTGTATTACGATTTCCGGATAATACAGTTATAGCATGAATAAAGGACAATTATCATGAACAAGGAAATATAATAATAATGCTTTTATTATTGCCTCTAGGGCATATTTCCAACATGAACTCATTCTAAATTCATATTGGTGTAATATCTACTGTATTCCAACTTCTCTATGGTTCATACCCTCCGTACTACTCATAGTTTCATCAAAATAAGCAAACAACACATAGAAAACAGAATCTGTCAAAAACAGAACAGTCTGTAGTAATCTGTATCAAACGTATACTTATGGAACTCAAACAATTCTGCAATAAATTTCTTCACCTGAGACATTTGTCTATTAATCATATGCAAAAATAATCAACCTAAAATCACTCTCCAGTAAAAAATGGCAGCTGATCTCGTGAGCGCAAAAGTTTCTGTTTTTTACAGCAAGATCACATAAACTTCACTCAAGTCTTCCCAAAGGTTCTACTTGGCACTTTATTGAAACAAAAGCTATAAAACATGATTATTACAGTAAAATAATCATGTGTACACACAAAAACAGTAAGGGTAAATACTGGGTTGTCTCCCAACAAGCGCTTTTCTTTAATGCCTTTCTAGCTAGGCATGATGACGACAATGATGCTCACATAAAAGATAAGAATTAAAACATAAAGAGAGCATCATGAAGAATATGACTAGCACATTTAAGTCTAACCCACTTCCTATGCATAGGGATTTTTTGAGCAAACAACTTATGGGAACAATAATCAACTAGCATAGGAAGGTAATACAAGCATAACTTCAAAACTTTAGGCACATAGAGAGGAAACTTGATATTATTGCAATTCCTACGAGCATATGTTCCTCCCTCATAATAATTTTCAGTAGAATCATGAATGAATTCAGCAATATAACCAGCACCTAAAGCATTCTTTTCATGATCTACAAGCATAGAAAATTTATTACTCTCCACATAAGCAAAATTTTTCTCATTCGGAATAGTGAGAGTATCATAAGAGACTTGAACACCAAAAATTGTTTCCACATTAAAAGAGTAATGTTCAGAAAAAGGGTAATCATAATCATGACAAGTTTTATAAATATAATCATCACTACTTTTTATAGCATAAGTTTCATCACAATAATCATCATAAGTAGCAACTTCGTTCTCATCATAATCGATTGAAACCTCTCCCAAGATAGTGGAATCATCACTAAATAAAGTTGACACTCTTCCAAATCCACTTTCATAAATATTATAAGATTCAACATCCTCCAAAATAGTGGTATCACTACTTCCTAAAGTTGACACTATTCCAAACCCACTTTCATCAATATAATCATCATAGGTAGAAGGCATGCTATCATCATAACAACTTTGCATATCAAAACTTGGGAGGCTAAAAATATCATCTTCATTAAACATAGCATCCCCAAGCTTGGGACAGACATTAATTTCAGCAAATATATTCTCAAATATTTCATACTCATCAAACATAGCTTCCCCAAGCTTGGGCCTTTTCATATCATAAGCATAATCATTCTCCCCATTAGTAGTATGGATAGCACCAATAGTATAGCAATTATCATCATCACAATGAGTAGTAGGATCAACATCATTTGGGAGGGATACCTTTTTACCTTTGCTACTCCTTCTCTTCCTTTTCTTCTTCACATTATGTGTGGGTTCAACCATCTTCTTTGAGCTTCTTATTGATGATATTGGTTCAATAGAAAGTTCCTCCTCGTCACCTGATTTATCATAAGAAATAATAGGAGGATATTGGGAAGTCTCTTCACTTTCATTAGTATTCTGATCATCTTCTATTTGCTTTCTTTTCTTTATGTAATTGGCAATATAAGGATTTTCAATGCAATTCACCGCACAATACATATAAATCTTCTCTAGATCAAAATCAAGAAATCTATCAAGATTAAATTTTGGAATACCCTCAGTTATACGTTTCATTTCTTCATACCCAAAAAGAAGACTAAGCTATTTATGATGCCCAAGGGTAATCAAGTTATCACAATTTTTGGACACGATTAGATCATGAAACAATTTGCATTGGAGATTTAAATGACCACGTTCAGTGCAAAGTTCACAAGGAGCGCGAAAAATATTGAATTTTTCAGCACAAACATCAAGACTTTCTTGCAACCTTTTAGTTTCTAAATACTTATGCCTCTTGCAATATATATCTTCTCTATTTGGTGTGTTCATGAAAACATGCACTCCACAAAAGTTGACATGCTTATGAGAGATATTTTCATCATGACTAGAGCAATCATCATTAGTACTAAGAATATTCAAGGAGTTCATACTAACAACATTGCAATCATGCTCATCATTCAAAGGTTTAGTGTCAAACATTCTATAGATTTCTTCTTCTAGCACTTGAGCACAATTTTCCTTTTCATTATACTCACGAAAGATATTAAAAAGATGAAGCGTATGAGACAAACTTAACTCCATTTTTTTGTAGTTTTCTTTTATAAACTAAACTAGTGATAAGAAAAGAAACAAAAAGATTCGATTGCAAGATCTAAAGATATACCTTCAAGCACTCACCTCCCCGGCAACGGCGCCAGAAAAGAGCTTGATGTCTACTACACAACCTTCTTCTTGTAGACGTTGTTGGGCCTGCAAGTGCACAGGTTTGTAGGACAGTAGCAAATTTCCCTCAAGTGGATGACCTAAGGTTTATCAATCCATAGGAGGTGTAGGATGAAGATGGTCTCTCTCAAACAACCCTGCAACCAAATAACAAAGAGTCTCTTGTGTCCCCAACACACCCAATACAATAGTAAATTGTATAGGTGCACTAGTTCGGCGAAGAGATGGTGATACAAGTGCAATATGGATGGTAGATAAAGGTTTTTGTAATCTGAAATAATAAAAACAGCAAGGTAACTAGTGATAAAAGTGAGCATAAACGGTATTGCAATGATAAGGAAACAAGGCATATGGTTCATACTTTCACTAGTGCAAGTTCTCTCAACAATAATAACATAGATAGATCATATAACAATCCCTCAACATGCAACAAAGAGTCACTCCAAAGCCACTAATAGCGGAGAACAAACGAAGAGATTATGGTAGGGTACGAAACCACCTCAAATTAAGTTATTCTTTCGGATCAATCTATTCAGGAGTTCATACTAGAATAACACCTTAAGATACAAATCAACCAAAACCCTAATGTCACCTAGATACTCCATTATCACCTCAAGTATCCGTGGGCATGATTATACGATATGCATCACACAATCTCAGATTCATCTATTCAACCAACACAAAGTACTTCAAAGAGTGCCCCAAAGTTTCTACCGGAGAGTCAAGACGAAAACCTGTGTCAACCCCTATGCATAGGTTCATGGGCGGAACCCGCAAGTTGATCACCAAAATATACATCAAGTGGCACATGATATCCCATTGTCACCACAGATAAACACGGCAAGACATACATCAAGTGTTCTCAAATCCTTAAAGACTCAATCCGATAAGACAACTTCAATGGGAAAACTCAATCCATTACAAGAGAGTAGAGGGGGAGAAACATCATAAGATCCAACTATAATAGCAAAGCTCACGATACATCAATATCGTGCCATAAAGAGAACACAAGAGAGAGAGAGAGAGATAAAACACATAGCTACTGGTACATACCCTCTGCCCCGAGGGTGAACTACTCCCTCCTTGTCATGGAGAGCGCCGGGATGATGAAGATGGCCATCGGTGATGGGTTCCCTGAGGGAGTCCTGGATAAGGGGGTATCCGGATAGCCGAACTGTATACATCATCCGGACTATCGAAGCATGAAGATACAAGACTCAAGACTTCGTCCCGTGTCCGGATGGGACTCTCCTTTGCGTGGAAGACAAGCTTGGCGATCCGGATATTATATTTCCTTCCTTGTAACCGACTCCATGTAAACCCTAGCCCTCTCCGGTGTTTATATAAACCGGAGAGGATGGTCCTTAGAAGGCCGATTACTGATCCGACAACCCCGAAGTGACAATAATCGGGATACTTCTCGGTGATGACCATAGTTTGAGGAGTTCATGTATTCACTATGTGCTAATGCTTTGTTCCGGTTCTCTATTATAAGGAGGCCTTATAATATCCCTTAGTTTCCACTAGGACCCCACTGCCACGGGAGGGTAGGACAAAAGATGTCATGCAAGTTCTTTTCCATAAGCACTTGTGACTATATTAGGAATACGTGCCTACATTACATTGATCAATTGGAGCTAGTTCTGTGTCACCCTAAGTTATAGCTATTACATGAGGAATCACATCCGACATAATTATCCATCACTGATCCAATGCCTACGAGATTTTCACATCTTGTGCTTCGCTTATTTACTTTTCCGCTGCTACTGTTACAATTACTACAAAACTTTTGCCTTTACTTTTGCCACTGTTACCATTACTATCATACCACTTTTCTACTAAATACTTTGCTGCAGATACTAAGTTATCCAGGTCTGGTTTAATTGACAACTCAACTGCTAATACTTAAGAATATTCTTTGGATCCCCTTGGGTCGAATCAATAAATTTGGGTTGAATACTCTACCCTCGAAAGCTGTTGCGATCCCCTACACTTGTGGGTTATCAAGACTAATTTCTGGCACCGTTGCCGGGGAGCATAGCTCTATTCTTTGAGTCACTTGGGATTTATATCTATTGATCACTATGAAGAAATTGAAAGATGCAAGAACCAAGATTTTGCCCTCAACTACGAGGGGAGGTAAGGAACTATCATCTAGCTCTGCACTAGATTCTCCTTCCGTTATTAGTAAGCTTGCGACACCTAAACCTGCTACTGCTATGAATTCTGATATGTTGCATGTTATTGATGATGCCACTTCTGCTATGCATGATACTTATGATGAAACTACTTCTGTGCGTGATACTACTGTGCCATAGGTGAATTTCTTGATGAACAACTTGCTAGGGTTAGAGAGAATGAAATTATTGAAGATGCTATTACTGATGATAGTGATGATGAAAGTTCTCCCCCTGATTATGAATTACCTGTTGTTCCTGAGTGTTATGTTATGAGTGAGGAAGCTGCTAAAGCTATTTTTTCTTGCAAAGATAGATATGATCTTAAAAAGTTATTAGCTAAATGTAAGCAACAATCCCTTAATGCTAGAATGAAACCTGACCCTGCTTTTGCTATGTCACCTATCTGTGTTACTGATATGGATTATGAATTCTCTGTTGATCCTGAAATAATTACTTTGGTTGAATCTGATCCTTTTTATGGCCTTGAATCTGGAACTGTTGTGGCACATCTTACCAAGTTGAATGATATAGCCACCCTGTTTACTAATGATGAGAAGTCTCGTTTTTATTATATCCTTAAGATATTTCCGTTCTCATTAAAGGGTGATGCTAAGACTTGGTTTAATTCTCTTGATCTTGGTTGTGTGCGTAGTCCCCAGGATATGATTTATTACTTCTTTGCTAAATATTTTCCTACTCATAAGAAACAAGCTGCCTTGTGGGAAATATATGTATTTTTGCAAACCAAAGAAGAGAGGCTCCCACAAGCTTGGGGGAGGCTTCTCCGATTACTTAATGCTTTGCCTGATCATCCGCTTAAGAAAAATGAAATACTTGATATATTTTATAATGGACTAACCGATGCTTCCAAGGACTATTTGGATAGTTGTGCTGGTTGTGTTTTCAGGGAAAGAACAGCCGACCAAGCTGAATTACTATTGAATAATATGTTGAGTAATGAAAATAATTGGACTCTTCCTGAGCCAATTCCCAAGCCTACTCCTAAATACACTCCCAAGAAGAGAGGAGTTCTATTTCTCAGTCCTGAAGATATGCAAGAGGCAAAGAAATCAATGAAAGAAAAAGGTATTAAAGCTGAAGATGTTAAGAATTTACCACCTATTGAAGAAATAAATGGTCTTAATCTACCGCCTGTTGAAGAAACACATTGTCTTGATAACTCGACACTGGTAGTAAAGGTAAATTCTCTCTATAGATATGACAAAGTTGAAATTCCCTCTACTAAATTTCATATCCCATGCTTAGATGAATTTGATGACTTTATGGCTAGACAAGAAAGTTTTAATGCTTATGTTGCTAGAGAATTAAAGAATAGTTCTTTCGAGATAGGACGCTTGAGTGATTATATGGCTAGAGTTAAAGGTGAACTTAAACTCATTAGCAAATATGATTCTATGGTTACCACTCAAGCTGAGCAAGTACTTAAAGCTCAAAGTGATTTGCTCGATGAATTAAATAATAAACATGATTTTGCTGTTAGAGTGGCTACTAGAACTAGTAGAATGACTCAGGAACCTTTGTATCCTGAAGGCCACCCTAAGAGAATCGAGCAGGATTCTCAGAGAAATAATTTAGAGGCACTTAGTTATTCCAAAAAGAAGAAAAAGAAAAACGATAGGACTTTGCATGCTTCTAGTGAACCTGTTATAGACACACCTGAGAATCCCAATGATATTTCTATTTCTGATGCTGAAACACAATCAGGTGATGAACATGAACCTAGTGATAATGTTCATGTTGATGCTCAACCTAGCAAAAATAATGAAGTAGGGGTTGAACCTGCTGTTGATCTTGATAACCCACAATCAAAGAATCAACGTTATGATAAGAGATATTTTGTTGCTAGGAAGCACGTTAGGGAAAAAGAACCATGGGTTTAGAAACCCATGCCCTTTCCTCCTAAACCATCCAAGACAAAGGATGATGAGGATTTCAAGCGCTTTGCTGAAATGATTAGACCTATCTTCTTACGTATGCGCTTAACTGGTATGCTTAAATTAAATCCTTATGCTAAGTATATGAAGGATATCATTACAAATAAAAGAAAGATACCGGAAGCTGAAATTTCCACCATGCTTGCTAATTACACTTTTAAGGAATACCAAAGAAACTTGGAGATCCAGGGGTACCAACCATACCATGCTCCATTAAAACAAACTATGTTAAAACTGCTTTATGTGATCTTGGAGCCGGTGTTAGTGTTATGCCTCTCTCTTTATATCATAGACTTGAATTGAATAAGTTGACACCTACTGAAATATCTTTGCAAATGGCTGATAAATGAACTACTATACCTGTCGGTATTTGTGAGCATGTGCCTGTTGTGGTTGCAAATGTCACTATCTTAACGGACTTTGTTATTCTTGATATTCCTGAGGACGATAGTATGTCGATTATCCTTGGTAGACCCTTTTTGAATATGCAGGGGCTGTTATTGATTGCAACAAAGGCAATGCCACTTTTCATGTTAATGGTAATGAGCATACGGTACACTATCCGAGGAAACAATCTCAAGTTCATAGCATCAATTCTATTGGAAAAGTTCCAACTATTATTATTGGAGGTTTTGAATTTCCTCTTCCTACTGTCAAGAAAAAGTATGATATTCTTATTATTGGGGATGTTCATATCCCCATTGAGGTAACCTAGTGTTATTCGAAATTTCTTCGGTTCCATGTTATTCGGAATGAGTTTGTTAACAAGACTTGATACACCTTGTTAGTGGATTCATTTTGATGATCATGAGATGGATGAAACTAGAAGGCACAACCTTCTGTACCCTCTTTTTTACATTCTCTTATTTAGAATAAATAAAGCAAAAATAGTATTATCTGTCTGTTTTCTAAATTATCCATGCAATAAAAAAATATCCCAAAAATAAAAGTGCTCCAAATGCCCTACAAATTTAGTATGATTTTTATGGATTATTTGAGGATTTTAGGCACTGAAAACACTGCAGGAGGGGCAAGCACCTAGCCACGAGGGTGGAGGGCGCGCCCACACCCCCTGGGCGTGCCTCCATGTCTCATGGGCCCACGATGGCCCCCTCCACTTATTCCTGCACCCACACACTCCATTTTCTTCCCAAAAAAATCCCCATCCAGCTCAAGCACGAGTTCTAGCTCGTTTTGCTGCGATTTTCGATCTCCTTGCTCAAAGCTCCATTCACAAAACTGCCTTGGGAGATTGTTGCTTGGTATGTGACTCCTCCATTGGTCCAATTAGTTTTTGTTCTAGTGCTTTATTCATTGCAAATTTTTACTGCATAGGTGACCCTGTTCTTGAACTTGCATGACAAATTTATGAGGTCCCAAGTAATTCTAATGCATGATATAAGATCTAGGCACTTGTAGGAGTAGTTGCTACCAATCTTGTTTAGTTTTATTCACTTTTATTTTGAAGTTACTAAAATTTCAGAAATTTTTTCAAAAAAAGAAATATGTCTAGGAGAATGTATCAAGGTGGTTCCTCAATAAAGAAAGGACCCAAGCTTGCTATGCGTGAGCAAGATGATGAACTACCGAGGGACGCAGAAGTGCGAGCCTGTGAGTGGCCATCAGACGATTTTATGGTCCATGCAGGCATTAAGGATAAATTTGACGCATATGTGCGTAATGTCGATCTTGAGGACTTCTTACAAGATAAGTGTCCTCAGTACTATCAATTGACTAATTCATTTGTGAGAAGGTTTAAATATAAATGTTCACGTAATTCTCAAAGTGTCCTGTTTGATATTTACGATAAATCTTATACCATGGACTTAGAGAATTTTACAACTACTTGCAAACTTCCGCGGTGGGGCAATGTTAATGATCCCCACAAATCTGAATTTAGAGACTTTCTTGCTAGTATTACTATGGGAGAATCTAGGGATATAGCACAAGCTACTATAGGGAGCATTCATTTTCCTACTATACATTATTTTGCTCTCTTCATTGGTAGATGCATTAACGGTAAAGATGAAGCATGTCATATGTGTGTACTTGATCTTTGTGTCCTCAAGAGCGCTGTACTAGGTAATAAAGATTACAACTTGGGGGCAATAGTTGCACATAGGTTGCATATTAGTGGTATGTCTGGAGATTTATTTGGAGGTATTTTTGCGACCCGCATTGCTAATTATCATGGTATAGCCCCACGGGAGGGGGATATGGTGTTGCCTCCTGCCTATTTAGATTATGACGCGATGGTCAAACATCATTTTCTTTTGAGCAATGAACAGTTCCTCCATTATCGACTAATCTTTGACAGACGTAGCTCTGTCCCTGTTACTCTTCCTGCTCCTTTCCTTTTTGATTACCAGGAAAAACAAATATATGTTGTTACCAGGGAGGAGGCAGCTGAACACGAGGGGAGAGCGGAGGTGGCTCGCCAACATGCCGCAGCTCAGGAGGCATTTGCTGCTGCATCTCAGTACGACCTCAGTTACAACTACGGATATCAGCCAGACTACCCTTGGCATTAGACCAACTTAGGCCAAAAGCCTAAGCTTGGGGGAGTACGTATTTCTCACCGACTATACATTCATGTTCACACACTATTCTAGCTGTCGGTGCTCATACTCTTCCATTGTATTATCCATGCTAGTTTAATTTTCTTTTTCTAGCTTTCTTCTTGTGTGTTTTATAAACCTTAAGAAAAACCAAAAAAATTAGTTAGCTTAATTTCCATGCTTGTAGTAGAAGTTAAAATGAAAACCCAAAAAGATTTCTCGTTCTTCTTTTACTTGTTGGGAGCTTTCCCGTGTAAATAGTTTTATTTTCTTTTTCTTTCTTTGGGGGTCGGGAGTAGAAGACCATATTGAAAATGCTTAGTGGCTCCAATATGCATGATTGTTGATTTAACTTAGAGCCCATATTACCTTGTGTTCTCTCTTGAGTTGAATGCTTGCAGATTCCAGCTTAGTCCAATGCACATGCACTATTATTATTATACACATCGTTCGGCCGTGCAAGTGAAAGGCAATAATGACGATATATGATGGACAGATTAAGATGAGAGAAGCTGGTATGAACTCGACCTCTCTTGTTTTTGTAAATATGATGAGTTCATCGTCCCTGATTCAGCTTATTATGAAGTAAACATATTTGCAATGACATTTAGAGATTATAGTTGCTTGTGCCATGCTTGATTAGCTATGAGTTATAATGGTTTACCTTGCATGCCAACATGATATTAAAATGATTATGATATGGTATGATGGGATGGTATCCTCCTTTGAATAAATTGAGTGACTCGACTTGGCACATGTTCACGCATGTAGTTGAAACAAATCAACATAGCCTTCACGATATTTATGTTCATGGTGGATTATATCCTACTCATGCTTGTACTCGGTGTGAATTAATTTTAATGCATGTTCACGACTGTCGGTGTCAAAACCGGCGGATCTCGGGTAGGGGGTCTCGAACTGTGCGTCTAGGCGGATGGTAACAGGAGACGAGGGACACGATGTTTTACCCAGGTTCGGGCCCTCTTGATGGAGGTAAAACCCTACGTCCTGCTTGATTAATATTGATGATGTGTGTTACAAGAGTGGATCTACCATGAGATCAAGGAGGCTAAACCCTAGAAGCTAGCCTATGGTATGATTGTTGTTCATCCTATGGACTAGGGCCATCCGGTTTATATAGACACCGGAGAGGGCTAGGGTTACACAGAGTCGGTTACAAAGGTAGGAGATCTACATATCCATATCGCCAAGCTTGCCTTCCACGCCAAGGAAAGTCCCATCCGGACACGGGACGAAGTCTTCAAGCTTGTATCTTCATAGTCTTGGAGTCCGGCCGATGATGATAGTTCGGCTATCCGGACACCCTCTAGTCCGGAACTCCCTCAGTAGCCCCTGAACCAGGCTTCAATGACGACGAGTCCGGCGCGCATATTGTCTTCGGCATTGCAAGGCGGGTTCCTCCTCCGAATAATTTATAGAAGATTGTGAACACCAGGATAGTGTCCGGCTCTGCAAAAATAAATTCCACATACCACAGTAGAGGGAATAATATTACACAAGATCAATCTACTGACGTATTCTGTGGCGTGACGTCGCACCACTTCCAAGCCTTTACTCGAATTGTTTTTATTGTCCCACCTCAGCACGTTTAGCGAGGCGGTTTCCTTGGCACGTCTTGTCGAAGCAGAGATCGTGTTCCCCTTATTCCGGGATTCCCATCAATACGGACGTGGGTAACCCAACCGCGCCATTGATTGCGGCGCTTGGGGGATAAGCGAGTTTTATCAGGCCAGCGGGGACGCATGTTTCCGTCCGCCCATATAAGGGGATAAAGATCCAACCTTTTTACCTGCGCCTTCTTCCTCCTTGGCTTATCCATCTCTGCGAACTCAAGCTCCAGCGCCCAAGCCCGCACATCTCACCTCAACCTTCTCCAACTATGTCCGGAGCAGGAGGCAAGTGGATGACCTCCTCCGTCACGGAGGGGCAGATCCAGAAGCTGCGCAACGCCGGATACTTGTCCAGCGACATCGCGCACCGGCTCCCCATCGAGGGAGAGCTCATCCCCACCCCCAAGCCCCATGAGAGGGTAGTATTCCTTCCCCATTTCCTCCGCGGACTGGGCTTCCCGCTCCATCCCTTTGTCCCGGGGCTCATGTTCTACTACGGCCTGGATTTCCATGATCTGGCCCCGAATTTCATCCTCAACATCTTGGCGTTTATCGTCGTGTGCGAGGCCTTCCTCTGGATCCAGCCCCACTTCGGCTTGTGGCTCAAGACCTTCAGTGTCAAGCCGAAGGTTGTGAAGGGCAGCCAAGCGGAGTGCGGAGGCGCCATGGTGGGCAGGATGTCCCACGTTACATGGCTGGAAGGCACTTTCGTGGAAACCATCAAGGGGTGACAATTGGGGTGGTTCTACATCACCGAGCCGCGTGACCCCGAATGGGTAGCGGCCCCCGAATTCAGATCCGGCATCCCCACATGGCTCACCTCCTGGAAAGAGAGCGGCCGGATTTGGGGCGATTCGGAGGAGCTGACCGGACTCCAAGCCTGCGTCCAAAAGCTGGTGGACAAGAAGCTCAAGCTTGTCAATGTAGTCCAGGTCATGCTCATCCGCCAGATTCTCCCGTGCCAACGACGGGGCTTCAATATGTGGGAGTTCGATCCGGCGCAACACCAGACTTTGAATGGGCTCTTCGACACTATGTACGAAGAGGTCTGGAAGGTGCTGTTCAAGGGCGCCGAGGCTCCCGCATCCGCTACCGAAGATCGCGGATTCAGCTTGGAGCGTCCAGCTGATGAAGTAAGTTATTCTGTCCTTTAAGGGACGCTTGTTTTCCATAGTTTGACTCTATGTGGGATCTAAACTCCCTTTCCTTTGACAGGACTGGCTGAAGAAGGCCGCACAGGCTATCTGTCCGGCCCCATTGCCAGAGGACCTAGCTGACGCCCGCCTAACAGGGCTGCTGGCTCCGGCACCCCACGTGGTGCCGGAGAAGAAGGCCACGGGGACTCGGAAGAGTTCCCATTTTCAAGTGCCATCGGATGATGAATCCGAGGCCGACTCCTCCCACCAGGGCGAGGAGGAGAAGAAGAAAGCCTCTCCCCCAGCGGGGGGAGGGAAGAAAAGGAAGGCCTCCCCAACAAGGGAGGCCGAAGGGTCCAAGAAGGGAAAAACTCTTCCCCCGGACTGTTCTGCCAACACAGTGACGACGACAAGGACTGGCCTCCAAGGGCCAAGCCTCTGGCGAGATCGTAAGTATCCGAACTCCCGAATAACTTCAAGGTTTTCATTTTCTGCCACATTATGTCTTTCTAATGCCGCATACAACCCTGCAGTCCGCCTAAGGATGATCTCCCCACTTCGTCGAGCGGGTCCTTAGGGGCGTCGGATATGGATTCTCTTCCGACTGCCTCCACCCCCCGTGATGCGGACGATGCCGAGGCGGGATCCCAGGAAGGGACCCACCAGGAGGAGAGGGCCCCGGAGGTGTCGCGGGACAACCTCCCGGACTGTGCACCGGACTCAGCCCCGGAACCCACAGTGGCTCCGGAGTCCGGCGAGCAACCCCTTCGTAAGAAGGGCAAGACTGCGACGCCGACTGCCTCCGTCCAACCAGAGGTGCCGGATAATTTGCTGGAGGCGCTCAACGGCGCCTCCATCAAAGAGGAACACCGCACTGTTATGAGTGCGGTGATTCAGAAGGTTCCGCTCGCCAAGAGCGGGCTGACCGAAGCCTGCAGCAGCCTTCTAACAGGCTTTGAGGTAAGAATTTCATTATATGTAAAATGGTACCGCATAGACAGTAGCCCCTGATGCTCGGTTTGGTGTTCGGAAAGAAAAGCCGGACTGAGGATCTTTAGAAAGATAAACGCAGGAGTCATGAAAATATGTCAATATGGGATTGTAGGCTGTGCTACTGACCTCCGCCGCACTGACTGCGGAGGTCAATACTTTGAAGGAAAACCTCGAGCGGTCCGAGAACGAGCTCGGCCGTGCCAAGAAGCAGCTCGAGGAAAAAGAAGGTGAGTAATACCTTATGAAAATTGTACCTTACAGAAAAGGATTTAGTTGCAAGAAAAATGACAAGGATAACTTGGGTATTGCAGGGGTCACTAACGAGGTGGCGACCCTGAAAGAGGCGGTGGCCGCGGCCGAACGCAATGCGGCTGCGGAGCGCACCGAGCGAGAGAAACAGGAGGCGCGGGTGGCGGAGGTACAGCAAGAGCTCTAGGATCTCGTGAAGAAACATGAGAGCCTGGAGCGTGACTCGAAGACTCGAGAGTCTGAGCTTGCAACGGCTCTTGAGAGTGCCAAAGCCGCTAAGGCCGAAGCCTACAAGGCCCTCCAGGAGATCGAGGCGGTAAAGAAAATAGCAGCGGGTAAGGCATTTTTCATGCAAAGTAAGCATGTGAGTGTTAATTACCTGTCGCTTACCCGAATTCGGAGCTCTCCAGGAGCGTTCGCAGATCTTCCTCGCAGCGTGTCCGATGCTGCCGCATTCTACCGGGCCGAGGAGGGGAGCTTGACGGAGAAGGTCTTCTGGTCTCAGTATGCTGAGGCCGGACATCCGGTGCCCTTAGCGACCAGCTGAAACAGCTGGTCGAGCTCCACATGGCGTCCGAACAGGCCATGAAGGGCCTCATAGTTCGGCTGTGGCCGAAGGAGGCCATGCCTGGGAGCTACTTCGGCCTAGTGCGGCGGCTGGTGGATGCGTGCCCGTGGGTTGAAGTCATCAAGCATTCCGCTTGTATTGAAGGTGCTCGTCGGGCCCTTGCCCGCGCAAAGGTGCACTGGGCAAGATGGATGCCCAGAAGCTTGTGACGGACCCCCCACCAGAGGGCAAGGAGCATCGCACGCCCGAGATGTATTATAAGAGTGTGCTGAAGGGCGCCCGCACTATTGCGGGTGAGTGCTCCAAAGATGTAATATTTGAGTAGACTCACATTTTGTTATCCTGTGCGCTGAAAACTTGGTTCATATGCGCTAAGCAACGCTTGTTAATTTAAAATATTACCTTCTGTGCGGCTGTTTATCAAATCTGAGAGATGGCAAGTCGTCGGTTTCAGCCCCCATGCCACGAGTGCTGGGGTGTTCGGGATAACTCGAGCGCTCTTGTTCCCATTTTTGGGTCCATCTAGGGAGGCGCTCGACACATCGAACAAGGCAACCGGACTTATAATGCTTGAACACTCTCACTTAGCCATAGAATTCTATAATTTTAAATTTCGGCGAAGCCCCTAGGCTTCGGAAGGCCGAATTTGGGGCGCTATCCATGCCTTGGCCGGACAGTATCCGGCTCCTCGCTGTAAGCGGCATAAGTCTTTAAGGACTCGCAAAAAACCTCTCGAATAGCGACTGGCTCTCGCCTCACCATGATGGTCAGTTTTAGCTTTCTCCACTGAGGCGTTAACCCAGCTCAACTGGGGCGCAATCACAGTCGTTCTCCCAGTGCTACCTTGGCCGATATAACAGAACGTAAGGTACCAAAACATGGGAGTCGGGCAAACCCAACTATTGACCCAAGACATGATTCATAGCCGATGCATATAGTGCTATAAGTTAGGGGTGCCGCACTTGTGAAAGTGTTCGGACTCATCACACCATAATGCGGGGAACATAAGCCCCTGGTGTGTATTAGCCGTACCAAAGTGTACGGATGCAATATGCCGTGGATGAACATATGTATGAAAAGGAAATGCAATTATAAGCAAAAAGGTGCTGCATTGTTTTATTCAATAAGTGCTGCTACGAATGCAGAACGATACAAATAGTGCGATAGGCAAGGTATGTGACTGTTAAACATGTCCCCCTCCAGGGGTAGGCTGCAGATTGGTGTATAAAAATGCTCGTAACGAAGACCACCTGTATATTCGTTGTAGCCTTTATCCTTTCCTGGCTGTTGCATCGTGAGTTCGGCAGATCTACTGCCGGACAGGGCCTCTGACAAACGGAGTCCTGTGGGTAAAAAATAAAAGGTAAAAAGAAAAGAAAAAAGAACGACACACTTGAGAGCCCCTGGTCTGGTTGAGCCGCAGTCTGGGTTTATCGTGGTCGTGCCCCTCTCCCCATGCCCATGGTATCTTCAGAGCGTAATGGTGTACGCGAAGGACCTGCTTTAACGTTTCGCAGGAGCTGGGGTTGGGGCCGCACTGCTACGCATGCTCGGAACATTCCAGGTGGTCTTCTTGTAAGTTACTTTGGGCGCGCTTAGCTGTGTCCGGCCGCTTAAAGGCCGGACTCGAGAATTGCCTTAAGAGGCTGCATTGCACTTCTGCCGCGAGCGCCGCTGTATGTTCCACCGCGCGGAGAGAACGTTCAGTGTTTCCATTGACAGTGATGACTCCTCGAGGGCCTGGCATCTTGAGCTTGAGGTATGTGTAGTGCGGCACCACGTTGAACTTTGCAAGCGCGGTGCGTCCGAGCAAGGCATGATAGCCGCTGCGGAACGAGACTATGTCAAAGATTAACTCCTCGCTTCGGAAGTTATCCGGGGATCTGAAGACCACTTCCAATGTAATTGAGCCTGTACAATTGGCTTCTACACCTGGTATGATGCCTTTAAAGGTCGTTTTGGTAGGTTTAATCCTTGAGGGGTCTATGCCCATTTTGCGCACTGTATCCTGGTAAAGCAGGTTCAGGCTGCTGCCGCCGTCCATCAGGACTCTGGTTAGGTGAAATCCATCGACGATTGGGTCTAAGACCAGTGCGGCGAATCCGCCGTGGCGGATGCTGGTGGGGTGGTCCCTTCGGTCAAAAGTGATCGGGAAGGAGGACCATGGATTGAACTTCGGGGCAACTGGCTCCATCGCGTAGACATCCCTAAGTGCACGCTTCCGCTCCCTTTTGGGTATGTGCGTTGCGTATATCATGTTTACCGTCCGCACCTGTGGAGGGAAACCCTTCTGTCCTCTATTGTTCGGCGGTTGGGTCTCGTCCTCATCATCGCTATGTAGCCCCTTGTCATTGTTTTCGGCAATTAACTTGCCTGCCTGCTTGAATACCCAACAGTCCCTGTTGGTGTGGTTAGCTGGCTTTTCGGGGGTGCCGTGTATCTGGCACAAGTGGTCGAGTATTCGGTCCAAATTGGATGGACCCGGAGTAGTTCTTTTGATTGGCTTTTTCCGCTGACCGGGTTTAGAGCCTATGAATCCGGCATTGACTGTCGTATCCTCAATATGATCGCCGTTAATGCGGTGTTTGTTTTTGTTGCGATGCGGCCTGCCATTTCGGTCCTTGAAGTCCGGACTGCCAGAATTTTTGCTGAGGTTATTGCTACGTGCTAGCCAGCTGTCTTCACCCGCGCAGAAGCGGGTCATGAGTGATGTGAGGGCTGCCATGGATTTCAGCTTTTCCTGTCCCAGGTGCCGGGCAAGCCACTCGTCGTGGATGTTATGCTTGAAGGCCGCGAGGGCCTCCGCATCCGGACAGTCGACGATTTGGTTTTTCTTGGTTAAGAACCGTGTCCAGAATTGCCTGGCCGATTCGTCTGGCTGCTGAATTATGTGGCTTAGGTCGTCAGCGTCTGGTGGTCGCACATAAGTGCCCTGGAAGTTATCAAGGAATGCGGCTTCCAGGTCCTCCCAACTCCCAATTGACTCTGCTGGCAAGCTGTTGAGCCAATGCCGGGCTGGTCCTTTAAGCTTGAGGGGGAGGTATTTGATGGCGTGAAGATCGTCACCGCGGGCCATGTGGATGTGAAGGAGATAGTCTTCAATCCAAACCGCGGGGTCTGTTGTGCCATCGTAGGATTCAATATTGACGGGTTTAAACCCTTCGGGGATTTAATGATCCATTACTTCATCTGTGAAGCATAGTGGGTGTGCGGCGCCTCTGTACTGGGTGATATCACGACGGAGCTCAAGGGAGCTTGGTCTATTTTGTTCGGCCCGGCCGGACTTACTGTGTCCGGCGCGACGATTGTCGTCATGGATCGTGGGACGCCCACGCAATCCATAGATCGATCTTGATTGTCTTGCCTTATCCTCCAATATATCTCGCAAGTCCGGAGTGTTCCCCTGTGGCCGTGTGCTTTTCGAGTGATGCCGGGGTACGGGTCTGGTGAAGGGCCTAGAGGCCACTCTGTCGCGACCACGGGGTGGTCGGTCAGCCGTATTGTCTCCTGGTGATGCGGGTTCGTAAGCCTCCTCCTCTAATCGGGGGAGAAGCTTGCATTTAGGGTAGCTTTTGGAGGCGCGTTCGAGCTCATGCTCTTCGGCCACGAGGACTTCAGTCCATCTGTCGGCTAGCAGATACTGATCAGCTCTAAGTTGTTGCTGCTTTTTCTTGAGGCTGTTCGCCGTGGCCATAAGCCTGCGTTTAAAACGCTCTTGTTCGACGGGATCCTCAGGCACGATGAATTCGTCATCATCGAGGCTCGCTTCATCTCCGGAGGGAGGCGTATAATCCTCTGCCTCTTCTCCTGCCGCTCCTTCATAAGGGCTGGCGTCTCCGTCCTCCTGCACTGCATCTTGCTGGAGCGGGTTGTCTTCGGCACTGTCCGGTGTATTATTGTCTCCGGTGCCGGAGTCTTCATTCTTGCTGTGGCGGGATTTAGAGCGGCGCCGCTGACGCCGGCGCTTGGGCTGCTTTTTGGAGGGGTCATCTTCCTCTGTTCCTTCGCCATTCCCATCTTTTGGGATATCCATCATGTATATGTCATACGATGAGGTGGTTGTCCAGTGCCCAGTGGGCGCTGGTTCTTGGTCGTCTCCGGCATCATCGTCCATACCGTCGATGTCCTCGGAGTCGTAGTCTAGCATGTCGGTTAAATCATCGACAGCGGCTACCAAGTGGGTGGTGGGTGGGCTTTGAATTTCTTCGTCGTCCGCGTCCCAATCGTCCTGACCGCAGTCTGGCCAGGGCTCTCCTGATAACGAGAGGTATTTTAGTGAACTCAAGATGTCGCCGAAAGGTGAGTGTTGAAAGACGTCCGCTGCGGTGAACTCCATGATCGGCGCCCAATCGGATTCGATCAGGGCGGGCGCGGGAGGTTCGGAGTCCGGTTAGGAGTCCGGCACCTTGGAGTCACAAGCTTTATGAGGGACAAAGTCAGTGTTCGGCTCTATCGCCAAAGAGGTTGCTGCCCCCGAGGCGGTGTCTAGGCATCCATCCTCGATCTGCGCGGCTGGCTCCGAATTGAGGATCGGAGCGGGCTCGAGTGCGGCCTCCAGGGTACTGTCCGGTGGCAGAGCTAAATCATGCCTGACGTGACAGTGCGGCACGCTCGGCTGTGGCTCGAATCCGTCGAAGATCAAGTCCCCGCGGATGTCAGCCATGAAGTTCAAACTTCCAAATCTGACCTGACGGCCAGGGGCGTAGCTTTTGATCTGCTCTAGTTGGCCAAGCGAATTGGCCCGCAGTGCAAAGCCGCCGAATACGAAGATCTGTCCGAGGAGGAAGGTCTCCCCCTGGACTGCGTCATTGATGATGATCGAAGAAGCCATCGAGCCTATCGGTGACGACACAGAGGAACTCTCAATGAAAGCACCAATGTCGGTGTCAAAACCGGCGGATCTCGGGTAGGGGGTCCCGAACTGTGCGTCTAGGCGGATGGTAACAGGAGACGAGGGACACGATGTTTTACCCAGGTTCGGGCCCTCTTGATGGAGGTAAACCCTACGTCCTGCTTGATTAATATTGATGATGTGTGTTACAAGAGTGGATCTACCACGAGATCAAGGAGGCTAAACCCTAGAAGCTAGCCTATGGTATGATTGTTGTTCGTCCTATGGACTAGGGCCATCCGGTTTATATAGACACTGGAGAGGGCTAGGGTTACACAGAGTCGGTTACAAAGGTAGGAGATCTACATATCCACATCGCCAAGCTTGCATTCCACGCCAAGGAAAGTTCCATCCGGACATGGGATGAAGTCTTCAATCTTGTATCTTCATAGTCTTGGAGTCCGGCCGATGATGATAGTTCGGCTACCCGGACACCCCCTAGTCCGGAACTCCCTCAACGACTGTTGTCGCTCTCTCAGTTGGTCGCTTCCTAGTCTTTTGCTAGCCTTCACCTGCACTAAGCGGGAATACTGCTTGTGCATCCAAACTCCTTAAACCCCAAAGTTGTTCCACATGAGTCCACCATACCTTCCTATATGCGGTATCTACCTGCCGTTCCAAGTAAATTTGTATGTGCCAAACTCCAAACCTTCAAATGAAATTCTGTTTTGTATGCTCGAGCAGCTCATGTTTCAACTAGGGCTGCATGTATCTTCCATGCTAGGTGGGTTATTCTCAAGAGGAGTGGACTCTGCTCCTCACTCACGAGAAAGGGCCGGTAACCGGGATGCCCAGTCCCATGATCCAAAAAGATCAAAGCGAATCAATATAATTAAACAAAACTCCCCCAGGGCTGTTGTTAGTTGTAGGCACTCGTTGTTTCGAGCAAGCCATGGATTGATGCTTGTTGGTGGTGGCGGAGTATAAACTTTTACCATTCTGTTTGGGAACTACCTATAATGCATGTAGTATGGAAGATATAGCCATCTCATAGTTGTTGCGTTGACAGTGAAAGTATGCTGCTCAAAATGTTATTCATCTCTATTTTAAAATTGAGCTCTGGCACCTCTACAAATCCCTTCTTCCCTCTGCGAAGGGCCTATCTATTTACTTTTATGTTGAGTCATCACCTTCTTATTAAAAAAAGCACCCACTGGAGAGCACACAGTCATTTGCGTTCATTACTATTGGTTTATATTGGGTATGACTTGACTGGATCTCTTTTACCATGAATTACAATGTTTAGTCAATCCTTGATCTTTAAAGGTACTCTGCATTTATGTTTTGCGGTCTCAGAAAGGGCTAGCGAGATACCATCTTGTTATATCATATTATGATTGTTTTGAGAAAGTGTTGTCATCCGAGTTTTATTATTATTGCTCGCTAGCTGATTATGCCATTGATATGAGTAAATGTGAGACCTAAGTGTTATTGTGAGTATCGTTAGTTCATAATACTTGCTGAAACTTGAATGCTGGCTTTACATATTTACAACAACAAGAGCATATAGAGTTTGTAAAAGTTTTTCTTTATCACTTTCAGTTTATCAACTGAATTGCTTGAGGACAAGCAAATGTTTAAGCTTGGGGGAGTTGATACGTCTCCAACATATCTACTTTTCCAAACAATTTTGCCCTTGTTTTGGACTCTAACTTGCATGATTTGAATGAAACTAACCCGGACTGACGCTGTTTTCAGCAGAACTGCCATGATGTTGTTTATTGTGCAGAAAACAGAAGTTCTCGGAATGACCTGAAAATCCACGGAGATAAGTTTTGGAAAATATAAAAATTACTGGCAAAAGATGAAGGCCAGGGGGCCCACACCCTGTCCATGAGGGTGGGGGCGCGCCCTCCCCCCTGGGCGCGCCCCCCTATCTCGTGGGCCCCCTAAAGCTCCGCCGACCTCAACTCCAACTCTATATATTCCGTTTCACGGAGAAAAAAATCAGAGAGAAAGTTTCATCATGTTTTATGAGATGGAGCTGCCGCCAAGCACTAATATCTCTCGGGAGGGCTGATCTGGAGTCCGTTCGGGGCTCCGAAGAGGGGGATTCGTCACCGTCATCATCATCAACAAATCCTCCATCACCAATTTCATGATGCTCACCGGCGTGCGTGAGTAATTCCATCGTAGGCTTGCTGGACGGTGATGGGTTGGATGAGATTTACCATGTAATCAAGTTAGTTTTGTTAGGGTTTGATCCCTAGTATCCACTATGTTCTGAGATTGATGTTGCTATGACTTTGCTATGCTTAATGCTTGTCACTAGGGCCCGAGTGCCATGATTTCAGATCTGAACCTATTATGTTTTCATGAATATATGTGAGTTCTTGATCCTATCTTGCAAGTCTATAGTCACCTATTATGTGTTATGATCTGACAACCCCGAAGTGACAATAATCGGGATACTTCTCGGTGATGACCATAGTTTGAGGAGTTCATGTATTCACTATGTGCTAATGCTTTGTTCCGGTTCTCTATTAAAAGGAGGCCTTATAATATCCTTTAGTTTCCACTAGGACCCCGCTGCCACGAGAGGGTAGGACAAAAGATGTCATGCAAGTTCTTTTCCATAAGAACGTATGACTATATTAGGAATACGTGCCTACATTACATTGATGAATTGGAGCTAGTTCTGTGTCACCCTAAGTTATAGCTATTACATGAGGAATCACATCCGACATAATTATCCATCACTGATCCAATGCCTACGAGCTTACACATCTTGTGCTTCGCTTATTTACTTTTCCGCTGCTACTGTTACAATTACTACAAAACTTTTGCCATTACATTTGCCACTGTTACCATTACTATCATACCACTTTGCCATTAAATACTTTGTTGTAGATACTAAGTTATCCAGGTGTGGTTGAATTGACAACTCAACTGCTAATACTTAAGAATATTCTTTGGATCCCCTTGTGTCGAATGAGTAAATTTGGGTTGAATGCTCTACCCTCAAAAGTTGTTGCGATCCCCTACACTTGTGGGTTATCAGTAGTGAAATTCCGGTTTTCTCTTTCGACATTCTTAGCCCATCTGAAATGGAACATCGTCATGTTGTGCATTCCAGAGTAGTCAAGCTCCCAGATCTCCTCAACCCTTCCATAAAATCTTTCAGTTGCACCATTGTTGCTGCCGGCCATGCATTCCATCGTCACCCCTGAGTTCTGATCATCACTGCCCATATCTTTGGCCTCCATGTAGAACGTGTATCCGTTGATATCGTATGACTGGTAGGTTACGAGGTTGGGCGAGGGGCCATGTGCTAAGGCGTATATGAGCAATCCGTCCTTAGAGCCCTCCTCCGGGGGATTAGCAATAATATGCTCTTTGAAACAATGTAGGAAAATGGAGTTGTGCTCTCTAGTAACTTCAACGTCCGTCCTGCATACCCCCCGGTCACGATACTTCTTTGCGATAATTTCTTTGTGCAGTGCCACAAAAGGATCTACCTCCTCAAGGTGTTGTAGCACTACCATGTTTGCTCTGTCAAAGTCGCTGCGTTGATTTGAGTATGCCACATGCAGTTCCCTACGACTGTTGGAGTGACCTTCTCCTTCGAGCCTCCCATCATGCTTGTTAACGGCAAACCAACACTAACACCAGGCGGCTGGTCTACGCCATATAGAAAATTCTCGCAAAAAGAAATGCACTCTTGTGTCACATAGCCCTGGACGATGCTTCCATCGGACGGGACATGTTACGAACGAATCCTTTATTGATCCCATTCATCCTCTCAAACGGCATCATGTTGTGCAGGAATGACGGCCCCAGGTCTATTATGCCGTCCACAATATGGACACACAGATGCACCATCACGTCAAAGAACGCGGGCGGGAAATACATCTCAAGCTCATTCAGTATCACAACAATCTCTTCCTGTAGCCTTCGGAGCTGCTTCACACTGATCGACTTTCGATAGATGACATCAAAAAAGTTGCAGAGACCAATAAGCGTGTCACGGACGTGCTTGTCCATTATCCCTCTAAGGGCAACAGGTAGTATCTGCATCATCATCACATGACAGTCATGGGACTTCATCCCGCTGAACCTTTTCTTGTTCATGTCTAGATATCTGCTTATCTTGCCACAGTAACCAGAACTAACTTTTACTCCGGTAAGGCACTTAAAGAATAGATCGATCTCAGCCTGACTTAGGGTGAAGCAAGAAGGGGAGCAATAATACTCTTTCTTTATTTTCTTGCCCTTCTTCTCCCATGCATCTGTCTCCGTCTCTGTCTCGTCTGACTTTTTACAGGGCGACATGTGCAGATCTTCCTTGAAATTCAAATCTTGCAAGTCTTTTCTTGCCTTCGGCCCATCCTTGGTCTTATCCGGCATGTTCATCAGTACCGCGAGCAAACTCTCAAGGACATTCTGACATATATGCATTTGATCAAGGCAATGAGGTGTATCGAGTTTGTGCCAGTACTCCAAGTCCCAGAACACAGAGCTCGTCTTCCATACCTTCAGCAGCGGCTCCGACACCTTTTTCATCATCTTTCCCGGCGCGGGGCACTCCTTCCAGTTTTTCAACAGCTCATCAATTTCGGCGCCGCTCCGCTTACGTGGAGGTCCTCGATGCTCAGAATCACCATTGAATAGATCTCCACGGTTTCTCCATGGGTCGTCCTGTTCGAGCCATCTTCGATGCCCCATGTACACGATTTTCCCAGACCCGCCATCTTTCCTTGACGTTAGCTGCTGAGACATTGTATCATCCATGCACCGCGTGCATCTGCAATATCCATGGCACACCTGGGCTGCGACATATCCGTAACCGAGATAGTCGTGCACCATCATGATCAGCACGGCTCTCATGTAGAAATACTCACCTTTGTTAGCGTCCCATGTCTTGGCCGGTGTTTCCCATAACGTGCCTAACTCCTCTTGAAGTAGCCCCAAATACAAATTAATATTATTTCCTGGTTGTTTCGGCCCTTGATTCAACATGCTCATGTGAATGTACTTCGACTTCATGCACAACCAGGGGGGAGGTTGTACATCCATACAAACACGGGGCATGTGCTATGGTTGGTGTTCTGGTTGCCAAACGGATTCATGCCATCGGTACACGCGCCGAGCACGATGTTCCTTGCATCGCATTTGAAATACCGATAGAAGTTGTTCAACGCTCTCCACTGGCTTCCATCCTTGACGTGTCTCAGCTTCAGATCATCTCCATCGTCAGGCTTCTTCCTCTCTGCGTGCCAGTGCATTAGCTTTGCTTCCTTGGGATCTACGAAATACCGCTGGAGACGGGGAGTGATCGATAAGTACCATACAACTTTCTGGGGACATTTCTTCCCGGCCTTCTTGTATCGAGAAGCATTGCACACTGGACAACTTGTTTTGTCCGCGTGCTCCTTCCTATAAATTATGCAATCGTTGATGCATGCATGGTATCTAACGTGCGGCAGATCAAGAGGGCACACGATCTTCTTCGCCTCATCAACACTAGTAGGACATAAATTCCCCGCGGGAAGAACATCCTTTAGGTACTTGAGATGCTCATTGATACGTATCCAACGTATCTATAATTTTTGATTGTTCCATGCTATTATATTACCCCTTTTGGATGTTTATGGGCTTTATTTTACACATTTATATCATTTTTGGGACTAACCTACTAACCGGAGGCCCAGCCCGTATTGCTGTTTTTTGCCTATTTTAGTATTTTGAAGAAAAGGAATATCAAATGGAGTCCAAACGGAATGAAACCTTTGGGAGCGTGATTTTTGGAATGAACGTGATTCGGAGGACTTGGAGTGCAAGCCAAGAAGCAGCCAAGGGGGCCACGAGATAGGAGGGCGCGCCACCTGTCGCATGGGCCCCTCGGGCGGCCACCGATGTACTTCTTCCTCCTATATATACCTACATACCCCGAAAACATCCAGGAGCACCACGAAACACAATTTCCACCAACGTAACCTTCTGTATCCGCGAGATCCCATCTTGGAGCCTTCGCCGGCACTCTGCCGGAGGAGGAATCAACCATGGAGGGCCTCTACATCAACATCCTTGCCCCTCCGATGAGTTGTGAGTAGTTTACCACAGACCTACGGGTCTATAGTTATTAGCTAGATGGCTTCTTCTCTCTTTTTGGATCTCAATACAATGTCCCCCCCTCTCTTGTGGAGATCTATTTGATGTAATCTCTTTTTGCGGTGTGTTTGTCGAGATCTGATGAATTGTGGGTTTATGATCAAGTTTATCTATGAATAATATTTGAATCTTTTTTGAATTCTTTTATGTATGATTGAGTTATTCTTGCAAGTCTCTTCGAATTATCAGTTTGGTTTGCCTACTAGTTTGATCTTTCTTGCCATGGCAGAAGTGCTTAGCTTTGGGTTCAATCTTGCAGTGTTCTTACCCAGTGACAGAAAGGGTTGCAAGACACGTATTGTATTGTTGCCATCAAGGATAACAAGATGGGGTTTATATCATATTGCATGAGTTTATCCCTCTACATCATGTCATCTTGCTTAATGCGTTACTCTGTTCTTATGAACTTAATACTCTAGATGCAGGAAGGAGTCGGTCGATGTGTGGAGTAATAGTAGTAGATGCAGGCAGGAGTCGGTCTACTTGTTATGGACATGATGCCTATATACATGATCATGCCTAGATAATCTCATAATTATTCGCTTTTCTATCAATTGCTCGACAGTAATTTGTTCACCCACCGTAATACTTATGCTATCTTGAGGGAAGCCTCTAGTGAAACCTATGGCCCCCGGGTCTATCTCTTATCATATTTGCTTCCAATCTACTTTTATTTGCATCTTTACTTTTTGCATCTATATTATAAAATACCAAAAATATATTTATCTTATCATACTATCTCTATCAGATCTCACTTTCGCAAGTGGCCGTGAAGGGATTGACAACCCCTTTATTGTGTTGGTTGCGAGTTCTCAGTTTGTTTGTGTAGGTGCGTGGGACTTTTGAGGAGCCTCCTACTGGATTGATACCTTGGTCCTCAAAAATTGAGGGAAATACTTACGCTACACTTGCTGCATCACCCTCTCCTCTTCGAGGAAAACCAACGCAAGCTCAAGACGTAGCACTCATCGAGGCTAGTGTAGGTCCATTTGTTTTAACCTTCGTCTTCAGGAGTTGGAGCGTGAAACTCAAGCGGGTCACCTCAGGATTGCAACCATCATACAATGGATTGTTTGAGTCTACCACCAGTTGCTCCAGCTTAGCCTCCTCTCTAGAAGCAGCTCTCTCAGTACTCGTCTCCTTGCGAAGCAGTGCTTGAACATGAGGGTCCCGCACGATTGAACTTAGTACCGACGAACTCTGCTGCGTAGAGTCCACATTCTCTCTGCCACCATGTCCGGCCCCTTCTCTGCCGCCATGTCCGGCCTCTTCCCTGCCGCCATTATCGATCATCTCCTCGTCTTGCCCCATGTCATCATTGCCTGCCCCGTCGGCGTCCTCAACATCGTCATCCTCATCTTCAATTATCCACCGAGTATAGCCATCCATGAAATCAGTCATGAGCAGGTGCGCTTCGACACGACCATCGTCATGGGGGTCGAGCCAAATTATTCCTTTGCCTTTTCGACACGGACATAAAACCTCTATCCCGTTATTTTCTTTCATGTCCTGCACCGCCGACCGCAACCACCTATCCACCATCGTTCCACTGACCATCGTGAACATCTGCACGGTAATAATAAATAAATTGATTATAAAAATGCGTGCATGCATCAAAGTCATACAAAAATTCTGCATGACCTTCCCTAAAAATAGGACATATATAGATCTAGAGTTTTCCCGGAATTTGCCGAAACGGAAATAAATCGACATTTCGGCAAAACATAGGCAACTCAAAAGCACAATTTGGTGTCAACTCATGCCACACACACAATTTCCATCATATCTCCCAATTATCATATCACACACACATAAACATATTTCCATTTTGCAGAAGCATGGAATTTTAATCACCTCTATCTCGAGATCGAGCACACGGTGGAGATGATGATGTAGGGAGATCAAAAGTGCACAAAGCTCTTCTGTACGAAGATAGATCTAGTTAGGGGGCAAATAGGTCACTTAACTAAATGCTACATCTACCTAGCTAGCTAATTTGGGAGGAGACAACTTCAACTAGTGGAGGGGGAAGGAAAAAGAGAAAGGAGATGCATTAATGGAGGTGGTGTAGTTAGCTAGGAGTAATGAAGAGAGAGAAAGGTAGGTAGAAGAGGGAGAATAATGGGGGGAGAAGTATTGAGGAAGAAGAAGAGTGAGAGAGGGAGAATGTGGGAGGTAGGGGAAAGGGAAGAGAGGAGATGTGGGTGGGGAGGACGGGTGGGGAAAGGTGGTGGTGTGTTGCGGCTTAGCAGTAGCGCGGGATGTAAAACGCGCTGCTGATAAGAGCGTAGCAGCAGCGCGCTTTCCCCACATGCGCTACTACTAAGCGGGGCCAACAGTGTGCCTAATTTCAAAATTAGCACTAGCGATGTGAGTAAAAAGCATGCAGCTACTACTGTGTTAGCAGTAGCGCGTATTGTGACACTGCGCTGCTGCTAAACTTAGGTTGGTGGGTACCGTCGGTCAATATTTGTAGTAGCGCGGGTTATGCTGCGCGCGCTACTGCCAAATATGTATCAGTAGCGAGTTTTTCTTACCCACGCTACTGCTAAGTAGCAGTAGCGCTTCTTTTTGAGCCGCGCTGCTGCTAAGATTCTGTGTATAAGGTTTTCCCTAGTGGTGCCTGGGCAGACAGCCAGTGACCAAATCAAAAGGTCATGGGTTCAACGACCTTTTGTTTTGGTCGTAAACGTCTATGACCTTATCCTGAAGAAGGTCGTTAATTTCAGTTTACGACCGCCAACTTTTGACCTTCTGTTTTTGGTCACAAAAAGGTCACAAATGGAAAACAACGACCATTCAATGACCAATAGTGGTGGTCACAAGTTGACATATTTCTTGTAGTGATGAAGGCCATCGTACTCGTCATGATCCGTGGTTTGAGGATTTCAAGGAATCACTCAAGGAGATGATTTTCGCACCTGAATCATCATCCACTGCACCATGCCTTATGGCAAAGGGTGCCAAGGTAACTGAATGCTACCTTTCTGAATCTAATGATGAATTTGGACCCAGCTATGTCAAACTTGCTTCCCTTGCCACTAAACAACAAAGAGCTCTTGAAAAAGTTCAAAACATGCTTGACGAAAGCGATGATATATTGGGTGAGGAATTGAATCGAACTAAGGCTTTGACTGATAGTCTTCAAAAACTTCAGCCTAAGCTTGACAACCTTCAAAATCATCATAACACTCTCTTAACTGATCATGAGAAGCTTTCTTATGAATTTCTTCAGAGAAAGCAAGATCTTGAGAAGTTAAAAGTTAGTTATGAAGATCTTCAGAAGGAAAACAATTCATTGCTTGCTCAATAGATTAGTACCGCTTAGGAATAATTTATTCCACCATGTTTGAAATGCATTGAGCGTGAATCTGCTAATTCATCACTTGAATGTTCAAATGCTTCTATTGCTGCAAATTCTTCAACTGTCTCTATGGTCACAAATTCCTCATCTGAGGATACCACAAGTATCATTGATGATAATGCAGGGATGAAGGAATTGTATGTGATAGGCATTTATAAAAGCCTTAAAGGGCATCAAAATCTTTGTGATGTGCTAAAAAACAGATCTCGAATAGGAACCCTATGAAAGAGGGTATTGCCTTTGGGAGTAAACTCAATGCTGATGGGACCTACTGGAAACCTGAGCAGTATCCCGAAACCTCATGGGTTGCTGCGAAAGGACCCCCTGTAGATCCATGCACTCCATCTGGCTTTACTTGTGATTCTTCATATTCCTCTGATGAGTCATTTGGCTCCAACTATAAACTGTTTAAGAATCAGAATGGTGAAGTATTTACTTGATATGTTGGAACTAACTGCAAGAACGGTCCCCCTATGAAGAAAATATGGGTTCCTAAAAGGTGCCTTGAAAATCTTCAGGTGAATGTCATCATGACATCACCTATGAAGAATAGGAACCCCAGATCAAATTCTTCATATGAATCAAACACTTCATATGGATCAAATTCTTCACATGGATCAAAATCCTCATAATAATGGATCAAAATCCTCATATCAATGGCTATGAATATGTGTATTATTCTTCAAACCATTATGTTCATAAGTCCTCGAAGAATTTCTCTGCTTACTCATATGCTTATCCTAACCACTCTTCTATGAAACAAAGTGCACTGGCTTCAATGCCATCTTTTTCTTACGGAGCTCGCAGAATGATGAATTCTTTGCCACCCCTCCAGATGTGAGTGGTGAAGAAAAATAAATAATCTCTTATGCAGGGTCAGGTCTCCAAACGAACTTAATAGAATTTGCCGGAGACCTGAATGTGCTTGAATGGACACAAGCTAATCATGAAGAAATGAATCACTCATTTCTCTCATCCTCATATTGCTATATCTGTTACTGTTGATGAAATTGATATCATGTTCTTCACTGATGAAGTATATGGGTTCGTAAGTTGCACTAATTCATCTGCAGGATGAACAACCTAAAGCTACTGAGTGGGTCCTCGACAGTGGATGTACAAGCCACATGACCGGTGACAGGAACTTGTTGATGGACACTGATTTTTCACCATCTCCTCTGAAGCATATCACCTACACTGACAAAGTAAAAAGCAAGGTATTGGGTATAGGTAAGGTTGCAATCTCAAAGGATAGACACATGGCAAAGTCATGCTTGTCGAGTCCTTAGGATTCAACCTCATGTCTATCTCAATGCTTTGTGATCTTGATATGGTTGTCGTCTTTGGCAAATATCATTGCATTGTGCTGATGGAATTTGACAATTCCAAAGTCTTTGAAGGCTTTAGGAAAGGAGACTTGTATATTGTTGATTTCTCTGCAGGACCACAGCCTGTCACATGTCTACTTGCAAAAGCTTCAGAATGCTGGCTATGGCATCGACGACTTGGTCATGCTGGGATGAGGAACTTGCATACACTCACAAATAAGAAGCATGTCATTAGCATCGAGGGTGTAAAATTCCTCAAATATCATCTTTGCGGGGCTTGTGAGGCTGGAAAGATCACAAGAGCCAAGCATCCCTCAAAGACTATCATGACCACGTCTCGTCCCTTTGAATTACTTCATATGGATCTCTTTCGCCCTACTCATTATGCCACGTTCTCTAGTTCTGCATCATTATATGGCTTTGTCATAGTTGATGACTATTCTCGTTACACATGGGTGCATATCATCACTTACAAAAATGAAGCACAGGAAGTCTTCAAACGATTTTCCTCAAGAGCTTGTACTAACTTCAGTGTGAAGATCAAGCATATCAGGAGTGATAATGGAACTGAGTTCAAGAACAATGGTCTCAATGAATATCTTGATATAATTGGTATTACTCATGAGTTATCTGCTCCCTATACTCCTCAACAGAATGGCGTCGTGGAGCGCAAGAACATAACTCTTGTTGAAATGGCTCGCACCATGCTTGATGAATACAAGACACCTCAGCGCTTTTGGCCTAAAGCCATTGATACGGCGTGCCACATCATCAACAGGGTATATCTTCACAAACAAAAAGACCTCATATGAACTCCTCACTGACAAGAAACCCAATGTAAGTTATTTCAAAGTCTTCGGTGCTAAACGCTGGATTATAGATCCTCACCATCACTCTAAATTTGCACCGAAAGCACATGAGGGTTTTATGGTTCCTTACGAAACGGACTCGCACACCTACAGAGTCTTCAACATCAATCATCACAAGATTGTTGAAACTGTAGATGTGCGGTTCGATGAAACTAATGGCTCGCAAAGAGAGCACCTACCTCCTGTGCTAGATGAAATGTCACCTGAGGAATCCATCAAGTTCAAAGCTACTGAGGATATCATCCCTACCGAAGAATCTGTTGAAGAAGTCATTCTGGATCGTGAAGAAAATCACACTGGTGCTGCTGAAGAAACTGGTCCTGAAGAAATTGCTGGGCCTAAGAAAAGTCGTCAACCCGCACATCCTTGCGTTGCAAACGAAGTGCATCGAGAAGATCATCGATGATATCAATGCACCAGGTCTTCTCACGCGATCAAAAGCTTCACACTTATCTAACTTTTGTGGGCATTTTGCATTTGTCTCTATCACAGAGCCCACTAAAGTTGATGAAGCATTCATGGAATCTAAGTGGATTCAAGCCATGGATGATGAATTGCATCAATTCGAGTTGAACAATGTCTGGGAGGTTGTCAAGCGACCAGACCCATGCAAGCATAACATCATCGGTACCAAATGGATCTACCACAATAAACAAGATGAAAATGGCCTTGTGGTGAGGAATAAGGCTTGTCTTGTAGCTCAAGGCCACACACAGGTTGAAGGAATTGATTTCGATGAAACTTTTGCACATGTTGCTAGACTTGAGGCTATTTTCATATTGCTTGCTTATGCTAACCATCATAATATCATCTTACATCAAATGGATGTGAAAAGTGCATTCCTCAATGGTAAGATTGAGGAAGAAGTATATGTTGTTCAACCACCAGGTTTTGAGGATCCAAAATTTCCAGATCACGTCTACAGAGTCAACAAGGCCCTCTATGGCCTCAAGCAAGCACCTCGGGCGTGGTATGACACACTGAAGTAATTCCTCATGAAGAAATGGTTCAAACCCGGTTCACTTGATCCAACTCTTTTCACCAAAGCATATGATGATGAATTATCCGTGTGCCAAACATATGTTGATGATATTATCTTTGGCTGTACTAACCAACGTTACAGTGACAAAATTTCCTATATGATGAGTGACGAATATCAAATGTCTATGATGGGAGAATTGAAATTCTTCTTAGGTCTTCAAATTCCTCAACAATACAATGGCATATTCATATCTCAGGAGAAATACCTCAAGGATGTGTTGAGGAAATTCGGCATGCAAGATTGCAAAGGCGTCAAAATCCCTATGCCCACAAATGGCCATCTATGCACTGATGAAAATGGCAAAGACTTCGATCAAAAGGTATACCACTCCATGATTGGCTCTTTATTGTACCTATGTGCATGTAGGCCGGATATTATGCTTTGTGTTTGCATGTGTGCCCGATTTCAAGCTACACCGAAGGAATCACACCATAAGGCTGTGAAGCATATTCTTCGATATCTAGCTCACACACCAACACTTAGATTATGGTATCCCAAGGGATCTTCCTTTGATCTCATTGGATATTCAGACTCTGACTATGCTGGTGATCGGGTGGACCGCAAGTCAACGTCAGGCACATGTCATTTCCTCGAACGATCCTTGGTATGTTGGTCCTCGAAGAGGGAGAACTGCATATCACTCTCTACTGCTGAAGCTGAGTACATTGCTGCTGGATCTTGCCGTGCTCAATTGCTATGGATGAAGCAAACCCTCAAGGACTATGGCATCAATGTGAAGAATGTGCCACTCTACTATGACAATGAGAGTGCTATCAAGATTGCTCACAACCCAGTTCAGCACTCGAAGACAAAGCACATCCAGATTCGTCATCATTTTCTTCGTGACCATGTGTTGAAGTGCGACATCTCCATCGACCATGCAAATACTAAACACCAGCTGGCCAATATCTTCGCAAAGCCCTTGGATGAGAAGAGATTTATCAAGTTGCGGTGTGAGCTAATATCTTAGAATCTTTGAATTTTCTTTGAAAAGGACACACATCCTAACACTTATGCTAACTTGATGACTTAGATGTGCAACACACAAATTAACATTTTTCTTCAATCAATGAAGACTAACCCTCTAACTGTGAAGAAATTAATGAAGAATTTGATTCTCAGAACCCTACAACAATTGTATGCAGTGTCTGAAATCATCATTCTTATACGGTGGGATACGCCACTAACCAAAATTGAAAATCTTCTATTTGAGTTTTTTTTTCTTTTTTGAAATTCCTCAATTTTTTCAATTTCCTCAACTCTGAATTATCTTCACTCTTTCCTTCGTTGTTCTTCATTGACTATATATATACTTGAGTTTATGTCCTCTACAGCATTCACTTATTGCTAATTCTTTAAGCTGACTTTTCTGCTAAGTGAATGTGATTGGACCCCTTCCCCCTCTATGCTAAACTCAACCGAATCTGTTCACAAATTCTTCATGTGCGTTCTGTTTGAAACCCGTTCAAAATCTTCACTGTGTCCTTGTCAGCTGAAGAAATTGCGAACGAAACTTTAAAATATTCTTATCTGAATTTTCGGCTTTTGCCGCCCAAACCATTACACATCCCATGATAAGAGTTATCTATTCACCCACAATCTTACACGATCTCCACCACATTGTACGTGGGTGACACATGTCGCTAGGATGAGAAGCGTCAGGGGCACGTTTGTCCATTTTCCTCGGGTGAGCAGTTTTTCACCGTGGCTATAAATACCCCTCACCCTCCTCAGATTGCATTTACCCTGCTCGATCTCACTCCCCTCGCTCGAGCTCTCAAGCCCTAGAGCCGCCGCTACCTTCATCGTCGCCGGTGAGGAAGAGCTTCACTGCCTCGACCTCGTCGTCGTCGTACTCGCGTCGGCTGCGGACATCTTATTTCCGCCGCCGTCGTGGCTGTCTTCCTCTGCCAAGTTAGGGCATGGAAGATCTGGACTGATGAACTTCCAAATCTACACCCTAAGTTCATCGTGTTCTTCGTCAAGGGTAATTAAAAGTTACTTTTACAGCCTTTGTTGATTCTGATGATTTCCATAAAATCTTCAAAAGGTGTTTATTCTTCAACTTTCACACTCTAAACACCTCACACAATCATTTGATCTTGATCTGTTTCTCTATGTGACATTTTTCCTCAAGATTCCTCAATTGTGTGAATTTCACAATCCACACAACTCTGGAACCTAAGTCAAAGAACACTTAGTGAAATTCTTCAAGACATATTTGGTCAATTTCCTCAAACTTGTTCCGTTTTGCAAAAACTTCTGAGAACGCATATGACCTCTCCAAATTCTTCGCACCTATACTCTATTCACGGGTACACAAGTCTGCTGCTGAATCACTAGGTTCTCATCAACTTAACTCATTTGCAGCATTCCTCAAAGAAAAGCTGCATACTTCTTTAGAGAACTCAATAGTTCAAATTCCTTAGCTGAAGAAAATGGCAGATGGCAAAAGACCTCAGAAGGGAGGAAAGAAACTGGAAGTCAACACTGCTTTTGAGATCTCAGCTGACATCTACGCAGGGTATTGCACACCTGATGAAGCAACTCATGGGAAGGAAACAAAGAATGAGTGCAAGGTGCGCATACAGAAAATTGAACGAAGATGGGCATGGGAGTGGAGGGAGTACAGATATGTTACTCCAAAGTATATGAAGAAATTCTCTCTAAAGCCTCCTTGCCCAAGACCTCCGTTGGCACCTGGCCAGCGTGCTGATCCCACTAGCATCAAAAGCGGTGAGGATTATCCTGATAAATGGGCCAAGCGGCAAGCCAAGTTGGCCAAACAGGCCAAAGAAGCAGTGAAGAAATTCAATGAAGACTCTGCTGCTGCAGCTGCTGAGGCCTCCACAAGCAAGAAGGCTATGCCTAAGAAGCCTGCACGCAAACCAACTTCCTCCGCAATGCCCTCATGGCCAAGCTCATCTATGCCCTCATGGAAAATTCCTCAAGCTGCTCCAGTTCCTCAGGTTGCAAAACCCTCAGGTCCTCCAGCAAAGTCCTTGGCACCTGTGCATCTCGCCACTTGCCAAAGGACCACATGCATATCAATTGCCTCAGGAGCTTCCACAAGTTCTTCAGCTCCTCACCTGTCTTCAAAAGGCCCCACTTTGCTGAAGACCAAGGCCACTGCAGGACGAGGCACTAGACCAAGTCCTCACAAGAAGCAAGTTGCCTTCCAAGTACCATCTGATGATGAAGAATTGGCCGAAATCATCAAAGATAGACAACAAAGGGCTGCTAGAACCAAGGGAAGTGTTGTGCCTCTTCTATTGGATCCGAAGAAGATCCTGGACTTCATTGACCTCTGGCACAATGACCCAAACACTCCTTTGCCAGAGCTAGACCTCACTCCTGGTCAAAGTCACATGTTGATGGCTTTCATCTCTAAAGAGAAATGGAAATATGAACAAGCCAAGACTGTGAAGATAGCCCAGTACAAGAAACAACGTTATCTGAAGGACAACGTGCTCACTCTATCGCCTGAACAACTCATCGCTCTGCAATCCGAGATTAAAAAGCTTAGTGATGAATTTGACGCCTACAAGGCAGAATGGCTGGGAGCCAAAGTCAGATTCGTCAAAATGGCAAAAGGACTCACTTCCAATGTTGTTGATCCAATGCACATTTAGATCCCTCAGGCTGAAGCATCTGCTCAGCCAACTGAAGAACATGCTAGCACCGCTAATGAAAGTCAGGCTGCTGATGAAACTGCAAACACCAGGGCTGAAGAAATTCCAGCCGCTGAAGAAATTCCCAGGGCTACCACTAGTGTTGCGCCTGAAGAACAAGTCAGGCCAGCTGAAGCATCTGAAGATGCGCCTGAAGAAGCTGAACAAGTCAGGACAACTGCATCAGTTTTGCCTGAAGAAATTGCTCCAATTTCCTCAGCTCCTCTTGCACTGACACCAAGTCCAGTTCTTCCTTCTGCTTTGGAAGTGAAGAAAACAAAGGCTGCGGAGCGAGCTGCACTTAAGAAAAGGAAAGCATCTGCTTTCTCAGAATCTTCTGCTCCCAAGAAGGCGAAGATTTTGACAAGCTCTGTTGAAAATCCAATTGATGTTGTTCCTCTCTCAAACATGCCATCAAAGGAAATGATTCCTTTTAGTGAAGATTATGAGATTCCCAATGAATCTGATGAAGAAAATCCTTCTACTGCTTCGACAAAGCAGATGGATGAAGAAATTGAAGTGGACACTATCACTTCAACTCCTCTGGTATCATTGCCAATGCCTCAGTTCACAGCTGAAGAGGCAAGCATTGAAGAAATGGAAGAAGATGAAGACGTGGACATTGGGAGCACCACGGCTGTGATGAATGATGACTTTTGGGAAAGTCAGCACCCCAACTCTCCTTTGTTCATGCCACTGCAACAAATTCCTCAGTCCCCAGTACCTACTGAATTCATATAGGCTCTGATGAAATTCACACTGCACCTTCCATCTCTGAAGAAATTCGAGCCACTAGTGCTGATGACAAAGCTGCTGAAGAAATGGAGACCCAGGCTACTACTGAAGCAGAAGCTGAAATTCCTTAGCCTGCGGCTCCTGAGATTGATATTCCTGGGGTTGTGCTGCAATTGACTGATACTCCTCAGCCAAAGCCGAAGAATCCATTCTCGAAGACGCCAAAATTCAAGGCTGATGACTTCTTCCATGAGCATGTATTCTTCACCAAGTACAACCCTTATGACTCTGCTCGTCTTAGAAGGAAGCATTTCTGGACTGCCAGCCAAGCAAACTTCTATTCTTCACTGCTTTTCAATAAGTACAAAGTCTTCGACCATGAGCATATTCCTGATGTGGATATGGAATCGTTGTGGTGCTTCACACCAGTCCTCAGTGTATTCATGACGCTGGATTGCTCAATTTCTGCACCGATATATGTGATTGGAATGAAGAGCTCATTCTTCAGTTCTATGCAACGCTGCACATCACAGGAAATGCTGACGATGTGAACTCTTGGGTGTTGGTCTAGATGACAGAAAACACTCACTTCAAAGCACCGACCTCTGAATTGCTTCATGCACTGCCTGTCAGCCCTCCCCTTGAAGGAGCCAGTCTTATCCATCATGAACCTGAGCTGTCTAATCACTACATGCAAGTGATGATGAAGCCACTGAAGCCCGGTCAAGCCCCAAGGACCAAATTCCTCGTGAAGGAATTGCTATATGTGCCACGGACTGTCTATCGCATTCTGACCAAGACACAGAGTCCTATCAAAGGCCACGACTCAAATGATGAAGAATTTGTTGGCATCATGAAGAACCTGCTATTCAATATAATGCATGGTATTCCAGTAAATTACCATGACTTCTTCATGAGGACTATGGCAAACGTTGCACTGTCTCCCTTTGAATTGAAGCCTTACGCTCCCTGGATTGTGAGATTCCTCATATCAAGGTCTTCAATCAATTACAAGGCTGACACACTCAACCATGGCAGTTACTTGCCCCCTATTGAAGTCCTCAAGCAGACATTTTCCTCAGCCGATGAGAAGGGCAAGGCCACTGCAATTGTTGATGAGGGCATTCGTCCATTGGATGGACAGTTCCGCAAAGCTACATCGTATTCCACCAACGATGACTCTGCCACTCATGATTTTGCCGCCAATGCCTCAAAGCAAAGTCCTCAAGCCACTGATCCAAGGGTGATGACAGATCGTGAGCTTCTCCTCAGTCTTCATCAGAAGGTCGATCGTACCATAAATGGGTCAAGCATCAGTTCGGTTCAATTCTTCACAACATGACTGCTACACATAATTCAGTGAAGAAGAACCACTACTACCTCCATGAAGGTTTTGATCACACCTGGGCTATTCTGACTCATCTCTATGGTGATGAAGATCTCAAGAAGATGGGCCTCCAGCAGGACTTCAGCTGGTCTAAGCCTCCGGCGAAGAAATTCAAGAAAGTCGAAGTTCCTCCTTGGTGCCCAGCTCATATTCTTCATTGCATGAGACCGATGAAAATGAAGACTTGGACGACACTGCGATAGGCCCTACTCCAACAACTGATCCCAACAACGCTGGTGCTCCTCCAGCAACTTCGTGATGAAATTCTTCAGGGGCGTTAGTCCTCATTTTTCATCCCTTTTGGTCATTTGATGACAAAGGGGGAGAAATTTGAGTTAGTCTTCAAGCGGGTCTATCTATACGGGCGTTTTTTTGTTAAGTTGCAACTCTCACTCTTCTGAAGTGTTTGTTGATTGAGTTGTAAACTTAAGTCCGGTGGTGACCTGATACTTTTGCTCTATTTTTCTGCATGCCATTTCCTCATATATGCTATGCACACATGCTGAATTACATCAGTCACCATATTTCATCATGCATTTCAAATTCTTCATTCGATATGATAAATGCGTGTATGCATTACAATATATAGGGGGAGATCTCCATGATTCTACATTTAAAATGTGCATTGCTTCAAAAGCAAATTCCTCACTATGCACATCTTCAGGGGGAGTTCTTCTATATCTTGCAATCAAATTCCTTAATATTGAGCACTTTCAATTCATATGTTTATTCCCATTGAAAACTTAACCTATATTGCCATCAATCACCAAAAAGGGGGAGATTGTAAGTGAATCTAGTGCCCCTTAGTGATTTTGGTGTATTGAAGACTTATAGGTTAAGGGACTAATATGTTTGTGAGTGTACATAGGCTCTATAAGTCGATGAGGAGTTTGATATTTACAGTGAAAGTCGATCCCTAAAAATGAATGTCTTCAGTTGAAGACTTTGGTTCTCCTGAAGACTTTGAAAGTGATGACATTGGTGTGACCTTGAAGACTTGGATATTCATGCGAGGATTATGAAGCGTGAAGACTTTTGTTTTCATAGTTTCATTTTCTCTTTCTTGAGTCATAGGAAACACCGTACTGTTAAAGGGGGTCGAGGTAATACTAAGGAAACTGATTTCCAAGTTATGCTCATCTCAAAATCCTACACCTACCCAATCCTTTCGAGTGAAGCCATTGGAAATCTCATATCAGTTCAGTCAATTTCTTCAGTGATAGAGACGAAGATCTTCTGGTCCCTGAGGAATTTGTTCTGATCGAGGAGTTAGGAATTCTCTAGTGCGGATTGCCTACATAGTGAGGAACATGATAGCCCTGAGGAATTTGAACCTCAAAATCCGACTGTTGTTGTGCTACGTGCCAGCTGTCCAAAATATCCTACCACCTAACGGTCATATCCTTGAAGGGAATTTATGTCTTATCATGTCGGGCTCCTCCCTAGGCTATAAATAGCTGCCCGCTACAACCACTAGCTGGTTGGCTGCTCCGAGAGAAACTAACACTTGTCAATTGAGAGCATCCCATCCTCTGAGGAATTTGAGCGAAAATCATCAAGTGAGGAAAACCCAAATCCCAAAGCCAAACCTACAAACCCAAAGTGATTGAGCATCACTGAAGAGATTGTTCATGTGTGGAACCGACGCTTGTTGCCTTTGAGGACTGTGTATCCTCCAGACGGTTAGGCGTCATGGTCTGAGCATCCAAGAGGAATTGTGGATTGCCGAGTGACCGAGTCTGTAAAGGTTTGGAAGTCACCTGTGAAGACTTAACACGAGTGTTGGGCGAGGTCTGTGTGATCTTAACTCAAGGAGAATATAGTGAGCACTGTGTGTTCGGGACTGTGTGTCCTCGAGTTTAAATACTCAGCCGCTCCAACCAGACGTACAACTGTCACAGTAGTTGGAACTGGTCTACCAAATCATTTTTTTAAACGATGCAAAAGATTTGCTATTTTCATTAATTAAGGAGTGAGAATTGCCCGGTTAATTGACGGAAAACCAGGCTAAAACCGATACAATCAAACCCACATAAAATGGGTACCACCGGTCAACCTGGCCACCGACATGGGATCATAGAGCTACAAAGAGGAAAAGACATCCGCCAAGCAGTCGCAAGTGTCATCGTCATCACCGGCTACCTCCGAACGGGTGACTCCGACTTCACCGAAGACCTTCATCATCGAAGCCAACCTGCAAACAGCTGCACAGGAACCATGACGACACATGCCAACAGAAGGCCACACACGCGAGCAACCGACAACTCCGACTCTGACGACGATTATCATAAGGGAAATATGCAGGACTTGCACCGATCGTGCCCCAGAGAGCACCTCGGACACGCCGGGAAGATCCGACTACCGACCCCGAGATGCAACCAGAGTTCCTCTTGATGCCATCATCGTTGCCAAACAGAAATCAGCACCCCCGAAAAGGCCGCCTCAACAAACTACGCGGCGAAGATGCCGCAAACCACGAGGCGAAGATGCCGCAACCCACACGATGAAGATGCCGCCATCCACCGGTCTCCCAATCGTTGCCGGCTCCGAGATGACGTCCCCAAGGAGGAGAAAGACGCGAAGACGCCTCCATCGCCCGATCCAGCGGATCTGAGGTTTCCCTCCGGAGCCAAAGCCGTGGGGAGGAGGAGTGCACCTCCATGACGATGCTTCCAAGAAAGATCACGACACCCGCGGGCGCCGCCGCCATTAGCTCCGGTGGAGATCGGAGCAAGGATTTCTCCCAAAAATGTGCCGACCGCCCGCCACCACCGACCGCCGCCAACAAACCACCACCCCTGGCGAGGCCGACCTCACTCCGGCCACGGGATCCCACGACCCACCGCGACCAGAACTGCACCACCCCCTGGCCGAAGCCACCGTCCACCACCGCAACACCAACGCAGCCACCACCACCGCAACAACCAACACCACATCGTGAAGAGCAGCACCACACCGAAGAAACAGCTCACGCCAGATCCAGATCGGAGCCGCAAGCGAAGCAGCAGAGCAGACGAGCAGGTTCACCACCCGCAGCACACCTCACGCTCCGAAGCAGCACCCGCCATGCCGGGCTGGATCCCGCGCCCGACATACGCCTGCCGCCGTTGCGCCCGGCTGTCAATCTGCGCCCCGCGCGCACATCCGGAGCCAGGAGCCGTCGCGCGCCCGTATACCGTCCACGCCCAGGCCACCGGGAGCCCGGACCAAGGCCGCCGTCCCGGTGCCCCCCACCTCAGCCGCTCGACTCGGCCAGCACGAGCCCGACCACAGCCGTGCCAGATCCACGTGCCGGCCCGCACCCGACCTAGCCACGCGCCAAGGTTGCTGCGCACCGCCCGGAGGAGCACAGCACCGGCGCTGCCCCTTGGAGCAACCCCCAAGCCTCCTCATGGCAATGGGTACCTGTTACCCACTAACCCGCCGGGTAAAAACCCTATTAGGGTAAGGGTATGGGAAAATAAAATACCCATGGGTATTTAAATGGGAAAAATCTATACCCATCGGGTAAGCCGGGTATGGGTACGGGAATGCAATACCCATACCCGTCTACCCGCCTACCCGCATGTTAATACATCTTACATGTAGCCCCCCTATGTCATTCAGTAGAAAGGGAAAAAAACCTAGCCTAGCACCCAGCGTCCGCAACCCTAGCCCTCGCAGGCCCACACAAAACCCCCTCCGCCCCTCGGTGGCTCGACCCCTCACCCTCACCCCATCGCGCTGTCACACCCATCTCTCTCACAGGGGTTGCAACCCTAGGTTGCCGCCGCCGCCACCGGCCGCCGCCATCGGCCGCTGCGGCTGCCTGGGCAGGGCACCAGGCCATCTCCCTCATCTCCACCTCCACATCTCCTCCCTCCACAGCGCCTCCTCCACTCATCTCGCTTGCCGTTGCCGCAACTCTTCCATCTCAACCGCCGGACAATCGGAGCACCTCCCAACCTCAACTTCGGCGCGGATGGAGAGTGGTCCAGAGGACATCGAGGAGGCCCACTACTTCGGCGCGGATGGGGACCTCGTCCTCTCAAACTCAACACCCGTGGATGAGGACGGTCTCGGACAAGATGGCGCCGGTAGGAGTGGTTCTCAGGTGCGGACGCCGACACCTTCATCTACCTCCAAGAACATGCGTCTCCAACCACCTTCAACGGGGCAGAATCCCGGGCGCCGCTCCAACTCATCTGCGCCTGGTTACAAGGTGGGTCGTGGCCGTGGTCGTGGAGGCGCGACGGCGGTGGCCAGCACCCGGCAGAGTCCGGCTGCTCCTGCTCCTGCGAGGAACAGATCGACCCCACCAGCGAAAAGGGCACCAAAGCGTCCAAAGCGGTGAAATTTTTCTCACTTTTTCATAAAATTCTATGATACATGAACTGATCTATTTGATTCTGTTATGTATGAAGTATGATGTAAGAATGAAAGTGAGTGCTGATAAATATGTACTAAATGTGGGAGTTAGAATGGGAGTTAGAATTGGAATAGCAAATTTGGGAGTTAGAATGCCATGCCATAAATTTATTTCCAGATCATTGACTTGTTCTAGTTTAGGAGAAAAACTTGTATATACAAAAGAAGGTTATATAAAGTGAATCGTTTCTATAAATCATTTAGTGTAGTTTGATCTTGTAATACAAAAGAAGGTTATATATAGTGAATCATTTCTGTAACTTTTACAAAGCGATTTCTATGACTGTTTCTGTAAACATTTTTGTGTGGTATATTAAGTTTGGACAAATCTGGTTGTGCTATATAGTGAATTGTTAACTTTCTTGTGCAGTGATACAAACAATGGCCGAAGCCAAGTAGATGAGTCCATGGACACAGCGACACCAATGGATGAAGATGGAGATCATGTTAGCATTTCAGACGATGAAGGAGAAGAGGATGAGGCGGAAGAGGTGCATCCACATCAACCATCTAGTCGCAAGCTCACGTCTAAGGTTTGGTTGGACATGAAGAAGTTGAAGATAAATGGAGAATGGAAGGCCAAGTGTAATTGGTGTCATAAGACACTTACCGCAGGATCAAGGAATGGTACTAAGCATCTAAAGTTGCATCTTCAGAGTTGAACTCTTAGGAAGTTGAAGACGAAGGATGGTAAAACTTTGCATCAAGCCTCATTGAAGGTGATGGCCGAGAATGATGGGAAAGTGAGCATGGAGAGCTACACTTTTAATCAAGAGTACGCTAGAGCAGAGCTTAGCAACATGTTGGTGTTGCATGATTATCCTTTTTCTATGGTGGACCATGTTGGTTTTAGGAGATCTGTTGCTGCACTTCAGCCATTGTTCAAGCTGCATACTAGAAATACTATTAGGTAATATGCTGCTATGTCTTTAGTTTTCTGTTTCCTCTTAATGTTTCTTGTTTCTCTTGTGCAAATAACATTTACTCTGTTCCTTATCTTCTGTTTTGTAGAACTGACATTGTGGAAAGGTATGACATAGAAAAGAAGAAGGCCATCGAGTATATGAGTATGGTACAATCAAGGGTCGCAGTCACCACTGATATGTGGACTTCTGACAGCCAAAAGAAGGGATATATGGCTATTACAGCCCATTTCATTGATGAGTCTTGGAGGCTAAGGAACATTCTCATGAGGTATATACATGTTCCCACATCATATATTTTTAGCAGTCCATTTCATTGTACTTATTTTCAGCAGCCCATTTCACCAACTATTGCATTTGTGTGCATATTGTAGGTTTATTTATGTTCCAGCACCACATAATGCAGAAGTGATAGCTGAGCAGCTCCATGAATCATTGGTTGAATGGAATCTTGATGAAAAGCTCTTGACTGTGACCGTTGATAATTGCAACGCCAATGACAAGGCAACTGCGGAGATTGTGGGGAAGATAGGAAAAAGTAAGCTTCTTTGTGAAGGTACTTTACTTCACATGCGTTGTTGTGCACATATTTTGAATTTGATAGTGAAGGATGGCCTAGATGTCATGCAATCAGCTATAGAAAACATTCGTGAAAGTGTGGCATATTGGACCACCTCACCAAAAAGGATAGAGAAGTTTGAGGAAATTGCCAAGTATAAGAAAGTGAAAATAAAAAGGAAGTTGAAACTTTGATTGCAAGAGTAGGTGGAACTCTACTTTTGTAATGCTTGATATTGCTTTGCCTTATAGACCTGTCTTTGAACGTGCAAAAGAAAAAGAAAAGCAATATGAGTGGTTGCGTAGTTCAGAAGAATGGGCTTTCGCTGTAGATGTTGTAGAGAGGCTTAGGTTGTTCTATGAAATAACCGAGCTATTTTCTGGAACTGATTATGTGACTGCCAATGTGTACTTTCCTAAGATATGTGAAATTAAAATGAAAATGAGGCAGTGGGAAGCATCTAGCAACAACACTATCAAAGAAATGACAAAAAGCATGACTGAAAAATTTGATATGTATTGGAGCGACATCCAAGGTCTAATGGCTATAGCTATAATTCTTGATCCTCGATACAAGAAAAAATGTTGGTAGCTTGCTTTGCCATGCTCCATGGCATTGAGCCATCTTCTTATGAATGCATTGAAAAAGTTGATGACATAGTTGCTAGTCTGCGCTTATTATTCGAAGAATATGAAGTGGAAAATGAGGCATATACACCAGATGAAGAATCTATGATTTCTAGAATGAAAGCTCATGCAATCATGAGTGTCTTCCAAAACATTGTAGCTCAACAAATGCCTGCAACAGCTAGACTTCAAGGTGAAATAGATCAATACTTGAATGATGGATTAGTGCCTTATGTTGAGAAGTTCAACGTGTTGGATTGGTGGAAAGTGGCTGGAACTAGGTATCCAACCTTAAGGAAAGTTGCAAGGGACATATTTGCTATTCCTGTTACAACGGTTGCTTCAGAATCAGCCTTTTCTACAAGTGGCAGAAAGCTCAATGACTATAGAAGTCGATTGACACCACATATGGTTGAGGTTTTAATGTGCTCACAAGATTGGCTTAGAAACAAGTTCAAAGGTGAGCAAATAGTGCTTTCTATTAATATTTTCTCTTGTTTTCAGATTGTTGACAATTGTTTACTTTTGTAGATGCTAACACAGGAGAAGCTAGCTTTTGGACTTGCCTTCAAGACATCCAAGAAGGGATGCAGGTACATAAGAAGTGCACACATACCTTTTTTGTTTATGTCTTGGAAATATATAACTCTCCACAATTCAAGTTCTCGTGTCTTTCTTGCATATGTCTCAAACTAGGATTTGGCGCTTTGAGTGAGATGTCAAGACTCATGAAGATGAAGTGGAGAGAAGATCAATCTACTCAATTGGATTTTGTGTCATGTAGGAGATGTTCAAGTTGATATGATGACTATGTGTCGAACTTGAACCTATTTGTGCGTTGAACTTGAACCTATTTGTCTCAAACCTATGTGCTTGTTGAACCTTTATATGTCGAACATATTTGCTTGTCGAACCTATAACCTATTTGTGTCCAATCTATGGCTGAAATGTGTTATGTCTATGGCTAAAATGCTATCTATATGTGCTGAAATGCTGTTTAGATGTGCTGTAATGTTGATTATATGTGCTGTAATGCTATATATAAGTGCTGAAATGCTGAAATATGAGCTGGAATGCTGTTTATATGTGCTGGAATGATGTATTTAAGTGCTGCAATGCTGAAATATGTGCTGGAATGTTGTCTACATGAGTTGAAAATGGGTTATATGTTGCTGAAATGTTGACTTGTGGTATATATGTTGCTGAAATGATAAAATATGTGTTATGAATTGATGAAATGTTGTATATATCTGATGAAACGCTCCTTTATACTTGCTGAAATGTCAATTGGGTGAGGTGACAGAGTTGGGTATTTTTACCCGCAGGTATTACCCGTACCCGGCCGGGTACGGGTATGGGAACAATTTTATACCCGGGGTGCGGGTAAGGGTATGGGTACGGGCTAAGAATGTTGAGACGGGTAAGGGTTTGGGCGCATATTACCCGCACCCGAACCCGACGGGTGCCATGAGGACCCAAGCCTCCGCCAGCCCGACGTGCCACCACGAGGCCAGCCGTCCTGCGCTGCCCGGACGTCTCGCGGGGAGGTAAGAATCCCGCCGCCGCTGATGCACGCACGGGCTTCGCCCTATGGCGGCCCATGGCGGCGTGGGGGAGGGGGAGAGGCGAGGTGAGGGGTGGTGGCGGTGGGGGGCCAGGGCTATGCCCGGGCCGCTCGCGGGAGCGACACGGGGTCGGGGGAGGAGATGCCTACTAAATCATTGTCTTCACCAAGCCTACTGGTTCTATTTCCTCAACCCTTTCATTTCATCATTCATGTGTTGATGAACCTGATCATTAATGTTTGAAGACTTTGACTGAAGAGTTTCTCTATTTCCTCAATCCTATTTTTTCAGTCACATTGTCTTCAGCCTGCTTATCCTGTATTTATGCCTTCTGTACTTTGTGTCTGTCTTTTATTTCATCATGATGACTATACTATTGCTCTGTTATGCTTATACCTGGGTACTTATTCCGCTGCTAGTTGTTCGTGACTTAGGAATTTCCTCACCCTGAAATTCCTCAGTGACAAATTTGTAAAAATCACCTATTCACCCCCCTCTAGTCGACTTAACACACTTTCACATAGATCATGTCTTTTCACCCTGGAGAAATCTGCGCTCTCAAAACAATGCCTTCAATAAGGCCATTGCCACACGCAACCAATTAAGGTCATACCTTGGGTTTTCACCCTAAAAGAACAGACTATGTACTCCTCCTGTGTTGCGGCTCCCACTTGCCAATGCTGCTGCTAAGAGTCATGAAACACCAAGAAAAGTCATCATTGCCTCGAACACTCAGTCCACCATTACTATGGCTCAGATCTCAGCTGCTATGACATTCTCCGCCACTGTCTTCACCATGAAAATTGAAATACCGACATGTCCCATAATGTCAACAGACAACGAAGCTTCACATCACGCCCACCTGTCGTGCCACACAAACTGAAATGGGGGCGCGCCTGACCAAATTCCATCTGATCCAGCAATCTACAGGCAACAAGCGCCTAATGGAGATCTCTGTTAAAGCCTTCTGAAACTCATCAATGGCCAAATCAATGAGGGCCGGCATCCAGCAGAACCCGTCTTGGCGCGAGAAGTCCCTTAGGACCGCCTTACACTGGATGTACTCTTGATCTAGATTGCCGCCAACAGCGGAGGGGAGGAGACAACCAGATCAGCCCCCCGGAGCCAAGACACTCCATACTCGCACCCCGTGGTGGATCGATCGGAGTGCAGTCGTCGAAGACACAGACGTCGTCCCTGTCCACCCCGCACGCACCATGGCACCGGTCCCACAGCCATGGCTCACCGCTGCCCTAGAGTGCCGGCACGCTTCCATGTAGCGACAACCACCATCTAGCGCCGCTCCCCATATTGGTTGTCGTAGCCCGCTCCAAGGCCGCCGCTCGAGGGGACATCCAGACCCCCCACCAGCGTCGGTGCTGCCCGGGCTTTGCCCGGCCGTGCCCACGAGCGGTAGAAAGGGAGGGGACAAAAGGGGAGGGGGCTCTAGCGGTGGCCGCTAGGGTCCCCCCTCGGCCGCGAGCCACTTCGTCACTCGCATATGGTGACCTCCTCCTTTTCATGCTCGTCTTTCGGCTCAAACCTATAGGTGCAAATGGTAGGAAGGTCAAGTAGTATGCCATCCTTGAGAGAGCCAAGTACATATGTGTAAAGGGGCAGATTCAACTTTATATGTATGACGTGGGAGATGCGCGTGTCTCTTGAAAATGGGGCACTTGACATGTTGATGTTGAGGGATGCTCCACATCAACAAGGTTGGCCAACTATCGATGGTCGAAACTGGAGTCGGAGAATCATGGCATATAACCACATTGTCCGCTCTACAGAATAGCGCAACCAAAACAAAATGCAGAAGAAAACGTCAGGCCCGAAGAGCCTCATCTAGGGACACACCATCTTCCACATGCCTCCCGCTGATGGGAAGAAGCATAACCGGAACGAGGGCAAGGTGGGGAGACCATATTCGACGCCAATAGTGACACTATCACCACCGCCGAACAAATACAAATATAAATTTATTCCTAACCCTACCACCTTCGGACTGAAGCCCTGGGGTCCCCATCCCCTCCAATCGCCGAAGCAATAAACTGAAGGGGAGGGGCTCTTGGACTCGCCGGGGATAGATCAGCCACTGCGGTCGCTCACCTAGGTTAGCAAGAGGGAGGAACATCGGAAAAGAATGAGTTATGGTTCACATGACAAGCTCATTTAAAACCATGTAAGTGGTTTTTTTATATATATTTTGGGGCGGCGGCAAAGCTGCTGCCTTGTGACCATGTGGTCACAGGTTTAAATCCTGAAAATAATCTCTTTGCAGAAATGGAGGGAAAGGCTGCATACCATAGACGCAAAGTGTTTGGACCCTTCCTCGAACCCTGCGCAAGCGGGAGCTACATGCACCGGGCTGCCCTTTTTTATTTTTTATGAAGAAATGGCATGCGGGATGACACGAACTAGAAACAGTAACCATTTTAGAGGGAGCCAAAAGCAATTGCCTCCTAAGTGAGTGATTATTTATTTTCAACTTTTAGTATTTTTCTTGAAATATTAGCCGTCTTTTGAGTCATTGGATAAACATTTAACTTATCGTGCTCAGCTTCCCACATATGATATGTACACTAAAAATAGTAGTAACATTCTTTTGAGCCAATGCTGCCTGCGAGAGGCACCGAGGAAATCTCAAAAAATGTTGGCTAGCGGCTATATTAAATATATATATATTTCACGTGCACAAGGATATGTACGGTAAGATGTAAAAGAGAGTTTGAGGAGGGAGTTGCTCCAAGCTTCTACGGGTTGATAGCCTTGGCTGGTCTACTTAATGAGAATCCATGTGTTGTCTGCAACCTTTTTGTGAACAAATGAACCGCCAAAACATAGAAGACGTGAACAACATGCTACGTACGGGGTGACACGTGCGCTTGATGCTAATGACTCTGAAGATGGAATAAAGGTCTCCCCGCCTAGCCCCCGTTCTGGCGGTGCGTCTAGCATCGTTGGTGGGCGTGTGGAGGTGTGTCTCCGACAGATCTATCTTTGGTGGATTTGCTCGGATCTCGTCGTTGTTCGTCTACGTTCGTGTGTCTTCGGTTTGTATCCTTCCGATCTACGTTATTTTTCATCGGCGACGGTTGCTGTTCTGGGGTGCTGGTCCTATGGGGCCTTAGCACGACGACTTCCCAACTGTCTACTACAACAAGTTGTGCCCGGCTCCAGTGATGGAAGGGCGATGACGGCGGCGCCTTCGGCTCGCTTCGATGCTTGTAGCCGTCGCTAGATGGTCTACGAATCTGGATGTAATTTTTATTTTTGGTATTCGTTGTACTGCCATAATTGAAGATTAATAGATTGGAAATTTTCCGCAAAACGAAAGACGTACTAGACAGTAGTCCGTGGTTCCGTGGCTAACGAGGAGAGCATGAGCCAATAAACCGAAGTCCAAAATTTCATTTGCAAGCTTTACAAAAAATAACTGAATGATTGTAGCTCGTGTATGTGTAAACGATAGTGTGATATCCGGTCTATTAGTATTGTTTAGCAAGAAAGCTTACATTCACATATTTTCGGAGAGATAAACCTAATAAACAAACTTGTATATAATTTAAATCGCCAAGCTGGAATAGCTCAGATGGCTAGAGCGTGTGGCTGTTAACCACAAGGTCGGAGGTTCGAGCCCTCCTTCTAGCGCATTTATTATTATTTTTCCAAATTCTCAGCATTGCATTTTCTTTTTTATATAGAGAGAAATTCATACCACTGCTCCTTTTCTTTTTTGTACATTCCCACCATTCCTCACTAACTTTCTATTATTATTATTTTTGCAAATTGCCAGCATTGCACTTTCCTTCTTATATATAGAGAAATTCATACCATTGCTCTTTTTTCTTTTTTGTACATTCTCACACATATTCTTTTTTGTACATTCTCACACATATAAAAAAAGCTGCATGAAGTTTAGATTCACACACATAAAAAGAAAGCAAGAAATCTAGATTCACTCGATGTGACCCACGGTTATATATACAAGTGATGACGTACATCCATGGATGAACAAACCACCCACATCGATAGCATTGCATTTTCTTTTTTATATAGAGAGAAATTCATACCACTGCTCCTTTTCTTTTTTGTACATTCCCACCATTCCTCACTAACTTTCTATTATTATTATTTTTGCAAATTGCCAGCATTGCACTTTCCTTCTTATATATAGAGAAATTCATACCATTGCTCTTTTTTCTTTTTTGTACATTCTCACACATATAAAAAAAGCTGCATGAAGTTTAGATTCACACACATAAAAAGAAAGCAAGAAATCTAGATTCACTCGATGTGACCCACGGTTATATATACAAGTGATGATGTACATCCATGGATGAACAAACCACCCACATCGATAGCATTTCAACATTGCGGTGAGGAGGCATCTACTGGAGAACCCGCCCTCTCATGCGCATTGGGCCAAACCTATTCACCTCCAGCCAACCATGGTACCAGAACGGCGGCGGCACCGGCCACCTGCCATCCAAAAGTGTAATTTCCACATTGTATCGTAAGTCGGATGTCGAATAGAATAGCCACAAACAACTAAAAGTTTCACCGAGAAACAAAAAGAATCCATCCTACCGGTTTTGGTTGTTCGTCTCGTGTTGCCCTTCGTCCAGTCTGTGAACAACCTCACTGGTCTTCCTCCTGTCGTCCGATGAGGTTTTTACAGTGTGGTTAAGCTCTCCTTGAATAACTTACCTTTGTACTCCCTCTGTAAACTAATATAAAATCGTTTAGATCACTACTTTAGTGATCTAGATCACTACTTTAGTGATCTAACCGATTTTGTATTACTTTACTGTGGGAGTACTATTTAGAGCAAGTAGCAGAGAGAGAGAAGGAAAAGCATACCGTTCCAACTCGAGCCCAAACAGATGCAGGACTTCACAGATTTTCTTGCAAGGCAGGAAAGGAGTTCCACTGGGCCTTCCATCGTAAAAGTTCATGCCGACGAGTCTCCCATTGAAAAAGTTAATCAGGGGGCCACCAATCCCAATCTGTTGCAAGTACATATCGTTAGCAGGATAGTAGATGCATCCAAGGAGGGCAAGATGACCGCCTCATCGGAGTCTGATGCAATGTCACTATCTATATAAACCGCCGTGTAGAAAAGAGGCAACAGAAATTCACCTTCTCGATTTTACAGTCCGACAGCCTAAGGTCCTTGCAACCAAATGCGCTACGCTTGTTCAGGTCTTCATGTCCAAGTATAGGTTCGCCCATCGAGGCACACAACAGTCCTTTGGGTTCACGCCCGATAGCTACCACCCTTGTGGGCAAGGACTCTGGATGAAGCTCCAGGTCTTCTGGAAGACCCTTGCGCAAACCCTTAACAGTCACAATAGCAATGTTATACCCTGAATGGTATGATTCCAGTGTCCCATTCAAGCGTTGATTTGGAGGGAGAAACACCTTGATCTGCAAGTCAAAAGTGAGCTTAATGGCTAAACCATATATCTAACCGAAAACCAAGCAAAACGATTAGTGGAACCGACCCTCATATTCTCATCAACCGTGTCTGTAGCCTCACAGGTTCGAACCAAACTGGTTGAAGTCACAATGACAGTGCGTGTGCCCCCATTTGTCAAAGGACACTTTACAAGGAAGCCTGTGCATACGCAAAACCTCATGTCGTTTCCTACACATGATATAAGTTTGATCATTAGCATGAAATGTTACTATTACGAAAAGGTAATAATTGATTCGGCTGTTAAAAGTCACCGTTGAATGAAACAAGTGAGACAACACGCCGGGATATGGTTTCAACTATCTTCTTATCAAGCCTCTGCCAAGCATTCTTCCCACTACCAAATGCATTATAGAACCCTTTGTAACCTCTCCAAGCATGTAAACAACCAAAAACATCGTCGAATGTCCTAACCAAGCGCCCATTCACTTTTCAACAAAAAAAACAGGTAAATGAGTAGTTATATTATTGCTACAATAGCTATGAGAAAATGTGCAATGAATAAGCCGGAGATATGAAAAGCAACAATATACATTCCAGCATAAGTGGTTCTGGCTTGGGATAGCCCATGGATTCTATCCAGTTCCAAGTATCCATGAATCCTGATGCAAAGAGGTGATCAATATTAGTACTCAGATGTGCCACGCAATGATCAATAGCTAATGCTGAGGATGATGACTTGTAGTAGTATAGTTCACACCTGAAGGTATTATTCTTGAAGCACCTGGAGAAGGTACATAAGATCCCTGTCTGCTATTGTTGGTTTTCCACGTTGAGAAACCTAAAATGGATAAGAGAATCAGCACACAATTAGAAAGTGCATGACAAGCGGGAGTATATACATGGACCACATGTTAACAAAATAATGATTACTATGATTAGAAGAAATGGCACTGACGATGCACAATATAGGGTCTCAAGTGATTCTGAAATGTTCACCTGCACTATAAGGTGTCATTTTGCCTCGAAGTTTTGCCCAAGGACTGCACTAGAACACCGCAGAGTGCGTTATTATGATAAATAAATAGAGTGAATTCCATTTTTTACCTTGTAGTTGTACATTTGTGACACATATTACCCTATTTAGCGGAACTTTTATCGAAATGTCAGATTTTGGAGACTTTTAACACGGTTTTACCCCAGTTTTACATTTTGTCTGTTTATGGTCGATAGGATCGGCATGTTGCGTCATTGATTTGTAAAAAAAATTGTAAGGATCGGAGGGCATCATTGGCGATCTTGTCCAAGCTTCTCTTGTCTATCTATTCCACTCCTTGTGGCCGCCCACATGTTTTTGGATACAGGGCGTCACCTCACACCTTACCTGATGGACACGCATCAAAAAACAAGGGTCCAAAGATTTCAAAAGGGGTATTCTAGACGAATTTTCACTCGAAGGGGTAATTAGTGTCGATAGACGATGTAACCAATGTGGAAAAGGAAACAAGGTAGGAAAAAAGAAATGCAAAACATGCCATAAAAACTATACAACAAAAGAAGAAAGGATTGAGCAGATCCAGATGCTATGTATGAGTTACACTGTCCACATTTTATTTTGAACGAAATGTTTTAAAACTTCTCTTAGACAGATAGAGTAGCTTCAGCACCGAAGCAAGCACAATAAATCAGCAGCAGGGAAAGTGGTAGGCAGACTTAAAATACGGTTTCAAATAATAGCTAGGCTTCGTGGCAGCATGAAGAAGCATCGACTCAGGGATGGTACTTTCAGTCTATTTTGCGGAGACACGGCAAATCACATAAAAAGCAATTCGGGGCATGGCGGGTATCTATGTATTTTGAAGAAAATGCAGCAAGTTAACAATATTATTATATGGTTGAGATACTCGTCTCTCGATTTCCATAAGTAGCATCGCGCTGCCGCATCTAGTCACACCATTAGACAACTGGTTGCTGGTGCTGGGCTGCCGGTAATGCCGCTGCCCCTAGATGACATTCCTCCCTTACCATATCAACAAGCAGCAACCAGCAAGCAAGCAGTCGGTGCACAATATTCAAGTTAGTAAGCAAGTATCGACATCTGAAGATTGGAGAACGAAGTACATAGGGGAAATGACAGCTGGATTGCTTAGCTTGCAGGAGGATGTGGCCTAGAATCAGAGGTGGCGTTACTCACCCAAGGATTATTTGGGCCTTTTCAATGTAGTAAAACAGCCAGCCATTGCTAAACTTTGCAAGGATTATTTATAGCTGGTTGTACATGGGAGGGCATGTCAAAAAACACTGTTTTGTTGTTTTCTTCTTCCATTGCTAAGGAGATGTGTAAAAAACACACCTATGGCACCAGTGCTATTAGTACTATGTAAAAATGGATAAACTTACAAGGATGAATTTGAACAGGAGGAGGGAAGCTAGTTGGGGAAGCTTGCCCACAATATTGCTCATAATAAATACTAGAAGTCTAGAAGCGAAGAAGGCATACCCGAGTATCTCATATTGCTCCAAGCGTTGACGAAGTAATATCCATGGTAGAAACAAAGGCTTTCCCGTATCACTATCGAAACAAATGTTCATCCCAACAAAATTCCCAGCAAGATCAATAAGTGGGCCTCCAAGTCCAGCCTAGAACAAGTGGAAGGGTGCACATAGACACACATTAGACCACCAATAACATAATGCAGTTATCTGTTTCAACTTTCAAATTCTCTGGCATGCCAAAAAGGGAAGGAAAAAACAACATTTACCTCTGTGATCTGACAAGTAGAGGCCGAAAGATGGTCATAATCATCTCCTATAGGAGCATCAGTCAGCACCCCAATCGTGCCCATCAAACTGCATGATTTGTGGGCACGCCCAGCAGCTACCATCATCAGAGCATCAGGCAGGTACGTCTCCTGATACATATCTAAAGGCATGACATCTTAGAAGTCCTGGGAGGTAACGATAGCAATATATTTATCATATAGTCCTAAGATCCCAGGTATAGTCTTTTTGTCGGGAAGGCGCACGGCAACCTGTAGTGATAAAAGCAATACATCAGTAAGGAGTGTTCATGGTTAGCTTGATTGAATAAACAAAGCAAGATGGCAAGACAATCATTAGCAGCGCCAACCCTCAATTTATCATCCTTGTTTCTTTTCTGATTAAAGACTGTAATCAAACATGATGAAGTCAGGAATCTTGTTAGGCCCAGACTTGATGTCCCGCGTGGTAGAACTATACCCGTGCATGCAAATAGCATCTCATCTCCTGCAAAAGATAAAATTTTTTCTTATATTTAACGAGTTGGTAAGTGTCAATAAAAATTTGGACATTTCATAATCATATATAAAGCAGCATAATCACCATCGAGCAAAGCAAGCGAGACAACTTCGATAGACAAATGTGAAGCTACTCTTTGACTAAGTTGACACCAGTGATCTTGATCGCTTTCGTATACGCTGCCAAATTGTTGCTCTTCAAACTTAGGGCTGGAAACATATCGATCAGGCAATGAGTTGACAAAATGTTTATCAGAAGCAGCAGCAGCCTCCTCTCGATGACTGATATCTAATTAAAGAACAAGATACACCAGAACAGTGAGTAGTGCTCTGTTAGAGAAGTAGGCACCAGAACAGAAACAGATGGCAGAGTCAAAACCATTGGCTCACTCTCTTCCATTGTAAACATGTTACCTTTCCAATTAGTCCTGCCTCTTTTCCGACTGCTCCCACATTTGTTCTTTTTTCTGGTGGTGCTTTCCACCTTTCTCAAGCTTCTTGTGTGTTCACCCACCCCATTACTTTTCTGCATCTTTCCTGTCCTGAAGCAGAAAGAATGCAAATAATCAGTAAACTAACTAACTAACTAACTAACTAAGGTCGCAAAAGCAATCATGTTCTCGGTGCTCTAAGCAAGTTCATGTCAAAGCTCAAGGTTTTTTGGCCTCGTATATATTTTCAGGTAAATCCACATAACCAATTGAAAAAAAGCATTTTTTTAGCTCAACAAATAAGTCTTTGTTGCCTATGATTTTATAATTTATGACATTCTTAAACAATATTATTGCACACTATGTACAGTTCATTGGGCAAAAACAAAAGAGCCAAAACCAGTATAAAATAGACTCAATTCTATGCAAATAACTCCCAATGCAGTATGAAAAAAAATCAGTGTTTTCATATTATCCCCACCGTAGCATCTGTCTGTACCTGATGGCAGTTTAGTGGGCAACATATAAGATCCAATTCCAAATAGAGCAAAGGTGGAGCAAATTGCCAGATAACCAACATGCTGCAGATGAAGGACCAAGCAAGCAAGCAGAAAATCAAGAAAAAAAAAAACAAAGGTTTGATCCGCTACATACATGGCCAGAAAGAAGTTACTCTTTGGATGCGCCGACATTTGGTGGTGCTTGGCTTGGTCAGTGTACTCGGATTGTGCAGGTGTATACAATTTAGCAGCAACTAGATAAAACAGGAAGACCACCAATATATCTGATAATGAGTTTCAGAGTTCGACATTTTGGAGAGAGGGATCTATACTATATGAATGGGATCGAATTGCTGGGTGAACAGAGCCACGATAGTGCTAGTTGGGATTCACAATGACCCAATTTAATTAGGATAATGGATGCGTTGGACAACAGCTAGAGCTTTCTTCATATGTGCGTGAGGCCCTAATGCTGAACCTAACCTCCTCAACTGGAAGTCTCGAACTGATCCAAAAATCAACACGGCTCGATGCAAAACCAGATCAATCCCTCCCGAGCCGCTCCGTGAGCAACTACGTACTACCAATCGAATACTAAGCATGCGAGGGAGAAAACAGAGAGGACTTACATTCAGTGTTACAATCTAGAATGCTTCAGAAAGAAAGAAATTCCAGCACAGGGGGAGCCATTTGATGGCCCAAACGACGTCGTCGAGTACTTTCCGGCAACACGCGACGACCGACGACAAAGCAACACTGGATGAACTTGGTTCCTGCCCCAAGTCGGCCTGGCTCGACGAGATACTTTACGCCGAGACGCGCTGTAGGTAGCTAGCCTGTTTTTACTCTAGCCACGTCGAAGCTAGCTAGGTCGATATTGCTGATCGATTCTTTGCCACCGGCCGGAATACAACAACGCACACACGCGCGCGAATCAATATTGATCGTAATTACTTTATTGCTTCTCAATCTCACGGTTGTACAAATATCACAGGGGTATGAGTATATATAGGAGTAAAGCTAACTAGCCTAACCCAATACGACTATCGTGGTTAATTCCAACACCATTGCCCCAGCTCGCCCCCTGGATATATTGGTGGTCTTCCTGTTTTATCCCTCGCATGCTTACTATTCGACTTTTGCCCCACTTTACAATGGAGGACGACTTTTGCCCCACTATTCGACAGAAGTAAAGTGGAGCAAAAGATCCAATTTCTTTCTTTTTGTATAAACTCTTTAAATATGGCCGACTTTGATCTGGAAGTTGGATAGGATCACCCATATTCTCAAATTCTAGAGTTGCGGCAACATCCTCATCCTCGACAATCATGTTGTGCATGGTCACACAACATGTCATGACCTCCCACAAGGTCTTCGAATCCCATTGTTTAGCAGGTCAACTAACAACTCAAAACGGGCCTCCAAAACTTGAAATGCCCTCTCAACATCCTTTCTAGTTGCTTCTTGTCTTTGGGCAAAGTGAGACTTTTTCTGAACAACTAGGTTAGAGATGATGCTGACAAAGGTAGTCCATGGAGGATAGATACCGTCAACCAGATAGTAACCCATGTTGTACTCATGCCCATTGACAGTATAGTAGCAAGGAAGAGCTTTTCCTTCAGTCATCCTCGCAAACAACAATGATCGTTGCAGCACATTGATTTCATTGTGAGACCCGAGCATGCTAAAGAAAGCGTACCAAATCCAAAGATCATGTGATGCAACTACTTCAAGAATGATGGTGGACTTCTTAACATGACTCTGATATTGCCTTTGTAAAGCCTTCGGGCAGTTCTTCAATTTCCAATTCATGAAGTCAAGAGATCCAAGCAAACCTGGCTACCCTTTTGCTTCTGAGATTGCAAAGAGCCTCTCGGTGTCTGCCACATTTGGTCCTCTCAGGTACTGAGGTCCAAATACCTCGACCACGACAGTTCCAAACCTAACCATGACATCTCCGCATGTGCTCTCAGACATCCGTAAGTACTCGTCCCACGAATCAGCCGTCGTTCCATATGCAAGCATTCGCATGCACTTCTGGTAACCAGAGAACCCAATCGTTCATACAATGTCCTTCCTCAAGACGAAGCAGTCATCACAGGACTAGATGCCATGGTACAAACGATCAAAGGCAGTCTCGTGCATCCGAAAATGCCAGCAAAAATGGTCAGCGGAGAGTGCATCGGGCGCAAATTAGTCGACCATCAGTGTCAAATGGTCGCGCACCCTGTTGCGGTCGAGCACTCGATGACCCCTATCCCCTGAAATTGAGAACATGCTCCTCTGCACGCCCCGCGTCTTCAAGGACCACCTGCATCATCGCCGTCTCATCCATGTAGCTAGTCCTCCTCGTCGGACGAGCCATCGGACAACTCAACATAGTGCTCGTGCATGTACTCTAAATCGGAATTCGTTGCTTGAAAGAAGAAGGAACAACTTTTTCAGCTCTGACAATTCATCGATTAGTTGCCGGGCATGTTGAGTTGGTGGGTCGGTTGGAGGTGATGGGTTGAACGGCGACCGAGGAGAAGTGGGGTGGATCCCGGCTGGAACACTGGAGGTGAAGGAGATGTATAGTTCCGGCAGGGGTGTTGCATGGTGGCCGAGGCGGTGGAGCGGTGGCGAAGGCAAGAGAGAAAAAAGGAAGGAGAGAAAATGGGGAGGATGAAGGTGCGGGGTCCGGGATGGGTTTTGCGTGGGTCGGGGGTGTCGGAGTCCTACATGTCTGCTCCCATACATTTGTTTCGGGTTTTGGGTTTACCGGAAAAAGTATGTCCGGGCCACTTGGCAGACCGATATAGGTCTGCATTGGATGGTTTCTGTGGTCCGGACCGCACGTTCTGAACGTATGCAGGTGGTTTGAGGGTCCTCCTTAGAGATGCCCTTACTAGCTAATAATTAGAAAATTACATCGATCGCCCCTTAACTCGCTGGTGCATAAGATAAGTCCTCCAACTTGAGAAACATAAGAATACGACACTTATATATACGAATACATGACAATCAAGGTCATGTATATGGTAGACGGGTAGAGCATTGTCGTGCCATCGTGTGGCATTGCCTTTTTGCGAAAAGTCCCATCGTTAGTATGGAAATTGACCCACGCACCACACCGAGTCATCATACATTATGAAAGGGTATATCCTGTCCGTTCATCGCCCCTGTTGATCTCCCTGCCTGCTCTCCCAAATCCTTAACCCTAGCAAGTAGCGACGATGGAAACCACTCCGACATTGGCAGAGATGCGGATAAGCTCTTCAAGCTCTGCGAGATCTGTAGCTAGTTTCCGAACCGGGCGATGCTTTATGAGAAATAGCTGGGGATTGCGTTGGCTGCCATGATGGAAATCACTCCAGCGTAGGCGGAGATTTTTATTCAGGTGGCATCCGGAGATTTTGATAAGCTCGCCAAACTCCACGAGATCTGTAGCTGGTTTCCGAACCGGATGATGCTTTATAAGAAATCATTGGAGACTGCGTTGGCTGCCATGAAGGAGGAGGAGGCGTGGATGATCAAAGACAGAGCTCTTCCGATTGAGAATTCGGTGTAAGAGGGCGTTGAAAAGTGTACAGGTCTCGTTTTCTTCACCCACTGGGTCTACAGCAAGACGTCGTGGCGATGGTCATGGCGATGCTGGCGCTAGGAAATCAGGCGGTGCTAGAGGACGAGTCAACCCTGCCGACAAAGAGGAGGCTGCAAGGAAGTACATGCAGCTGCCTCGTCGCTCCTACCGCTGCTCTCCAAGGCGTGGAGCCATGCTGATTTTTCTTTGGTTTCATGTTTTTCTTTCTCTTTTTTCTTCGGTTTATTTGCTTCTTCCTAGTTTCCCATTTTTCTTCTTCGTTATACTTCGATTTACTTTATTAATTTTCTCAATTTTCTTTGTTTTTCTTTATGTTTCTTTAACAACTTTCATCATTTATACTTCGGTTTTCTTTGGTTTTTTTCTCGATTTTCTTTGTACTCTGTTAATATTTGAAAAGTCATTTTTAGATTATTTTTTATGTAACTTTAAGTTTGAAAATATATCCATTAGAAAAACAAGATTAGCTTGATGTCAGCGCCTCCTCGATGGTGTGCAGCAAAGCTGGCCAATGGGGTAAGTGTCGTGTTCGCATTGAATACCATGCCGCAGCCTAGTTATAGGAGAACGAGACGGTTTTTCATTGTTTTTTGGGTTTTTTTTCTTTCCTTCTCATTGGGTTTTCTTTGTTTCTTTCTCCATTTTATTAGTTTTTAACTTTCTTTGTCCATTTCTTTCTTCTATTCAAATTTCTTCGGTTTCTTTTTCTTTTGTCACTTTTCAATTTTCTTCTCCTCCCTTTTTCACTCATTTCGTATTTGTTTCTTTGGTATTATTTTTCTTTGGTTTATTTAAATTTTTTATTCTTCCATTTTATTTGTTTCTTTTGGTTTTCATTCTAAATTTTCTGTATATGTCAACAACTTTTTCCTAATACACGTTTTACATTTTTCCTATACAAATGTAGCATTATTTCATACAGAGCCAACATTTTTTCTATACGATTTCTTCAACATTTTTCAAATGCTTGATTAAGATTTTTTAAATACAAGATTAACATTTTTTAATACATGATCAACATATTATCCTATACAAACTTTAAAGTTTGTCAAATGCTTGATTACCATTTATCAAATACAAGAGTAGCAGTTTCCTAATACATGGTCAACTTTTTCCATTTTTACGTTTACCATTTTACAAATGCTTGATTAACATGTTTTAAATGCAATATTGACATTTTTTGAACAAATGGTCAATATTTTTGCAAACACTTTTAACAGTATTTAACGGTTTGACTAATATTTTTCAAATACTTGTTCAACACTTTTCGAAATGCTTGATTAATATTTTTATATACATGATCTTTTTTTATCATTTTTAATACATGATCAACATTTTTATATAAATATTTAAAAAATCAAATACTTGTTCAACATTTTTTTCAAATGCTTGATTACATTTTTATATACATGATCAAATTTGTTTCATCATTTTTTAATACATGTTTAAGACTTTTTCTATACACTCTTAACATTTCCCAAATGCTTGCTTAACATTTTCCAAATATTTCTTCAACATTTTGTCAAATGCTTGACTAAGTTTTTTTTAATACATGAACACATTTTATTTTTTTTGTATACATTTTTCGTGCACATGATAAACATTTACCTCTATACACATTTCTTTAATATTTGGTCAACATTTTTCAAATGTTTATATTGAATATTATTTTTTCAGCCAAATTTATATAGAATATTTGGAAGTATAAACAAGAGCAAATTTTTTTAAAGAAAAACACATAAAAAACAAAACAAAAAATGAGGCTGTTGTTTCCTACGCGGCTGCATTGACCCAACTCGTGGCACCCCCTTCAGCGAGGGGTCCGTCTGTCTCGCAGAATACGAGACATTGGGGCGCCCATATATCAGCCTGAATCTTATTTGTGGCAATTTGCGGGAATGGGCCGGCCCATGCAAGGTCTCGTGTTCGGTGTGAGAGGGCGTTGAAAAGTGTACAGGTCGTGTGTTCTTCACCTGTTGGGTCTAGAGGAGGACCTTGCGGTGGTGGCCATGGTGATGCCGACGCTAGGATGTTTAGTGGTGCTATATGATGACGACTCAACGCCGCCAAAAAGAGGAGGCTGTAAGGAAGTACATGGAGCTGCCTCATTGCTCCCAGCGTTGCTCTCCGTTTCTTGGAGCCATACTATTTTTTTTCTGGTTTTCATGTTGTTCTTTCTCTTTTTTCTTTGGTTTATTTGCTTCTTCCTCATTTTTTATTTTTCTTCTTCGTCATATTTCGATTTACTTTATTTTTTTCTTCATTTCATTTTTCTTCTTCATGTTTCTGTGTAGTTTTCATCATTTATACTTTTGTTTTCTTTTTTTTCTTGATTTTCTTTGTTTTTCTTTATCTTTCTTTGTCAGTTTTCATCATTTATCATTGAACACTTGTCTACATTTTTCACTGCACAATGACCATTTTTAATGTCAGCTGAGTCATTTTCCTAATACATGTAGTCCATTTCTCAAATACATGATGTATATTTTTCTCTTAAAAAAACATGTTATGCACTCTTTTTTGAATGCATGCCCAAGGTTTTTCAAATAGATGTTGAGAATTTTTATAATGGCAATATTTTTTTCAAACTAAGAGAACATTTTTTTTAGAATCCAGAAACATATTTAGAACGTTGACGGTCATGTTTCTTTTAAAATGTCACATATATGTTTCTATTGGCAATATTTTTTTTGAAACAACCCGAACATTTCCTAAGATTGTATAAACATTTTTAAGTGCCAGAAATGTTTTCTTGAAATGCAAGAATATTTCGAGTAGGGCGTTTCGGTCCCCAGGCTCATCTGCACCGGTTAGAACAAAATTCATAATAAAATCAAAAAAAATCACAAAATTCCAAAAAATAATTGCGCGGTAGACAATTTGATGCGTGAGGCCCACTCGAAATTTCATGTCATTTGGACATCTGACCAGCTCTCAGCAAGAAAGACAAATCGGGCCAAAACAATACATGAACAGTAAACATTTTTACAGACCCCAAATAGAGCGGACACCATACATCAAATTTTCTACCGCAAAAAATATTTGGAATATTTTGAATTTTTCTAGTATTAATTTTAATTTTTTTCGTCAGCGCGGGTGCAGAGGAGCTCGGGTGCAGATATGGATTTTCTGAATATTTCTGTGAAATGCCATGTACATATTTTTAATCCTAGAAAACATTTTTTATAAGACACAAACATTTTTCTGTACATTGTATACATATTTATAAAAAGTTTAGTTCTTTTTCAAAAACAGGAACATTGTCACAAACATTTTTTAAAGCCATAACTTCTAAAAATCGTAGTAACATTTTATTATACTATGTTAATATTTGAAATCACTTTTAGGTTTTTTATGTAAATTTAAGTTTTAAAATATATCAATTAAAAAAGGATGTTAGCATGATGTTAGTGTCTCCTCGATGGTGTGTAACGAAGCTAGCCATTGGGGTACGCGTCGCGTTCGTGTTGATTAACAAGCCGCAGCGTAATTTTTTTTGTGGGTAGCCGCAGCGTACTTATAAGAAAATGAGCCTGTTTTTCAATGTCTTTTTGGTTTTTTTCCTTTTGATTTTCATCGTTTCTTTCTCATTTTTACAGTTCTTTTTTTCTTTTCCTTCTCCATTTCTTCTGGTTTATTTTGTTTTCTTTGTTTTCTTTTATTTTATCTCTTTTCATTTTTCTTCTCCACTTTTTTTCATTCATTTTGCATTTTTTCTTTGGCTTTATTTTTCACTTTTTATTTGGTTTATTTTGTGACTTTTTTTCTTACCTTCTTTTGGATTTCATTCTACATTTTTTATATATGTCACCAACAATTTTCTAATACATGTTTTACATTTTTAGTATTCAAATTAACATTTATTGATATATAGTTCACATTTTTTACACATGGTCAACTTTGTTTATAAACGCATCTAACATTTTTCAAATTCTTGACTAGTATTTGAATTTCAAATACTTTTTCAGCATTTTTTAAAATGCTTGATTAATATTTTTGTATGCATGACAATTTTTTTCATCATTTTTCATAAATGATCAACAATTTTTGTATACATATTTAACATTTTTCAAATACTTTTTCCACATTTTTGGAAATGCTTGCTTAATATATTTTGTTCATGAATACATATGCACAAAATGTCAAATATGTATGCACAGAATTTTGACCATGAATTAAAAATGTCAAATTCATGGTCAAAATTTTGTTCATACATATTTGACATTTTGCAAATACATTTTCAACATTTTTTACAAATGCTTGATTAACATTTTCATATACATGAACAAATTTTGTTTAATCATTTTTAGTACATATTTAACACTTATTCTATACACACTTAACATTTTACAAAATCTTCTCGGAAAAAAAACACTTATTCAACATTTTTTCAAATGCTTAATTAACTCTTTTTAAATACATGACTAATTTGTTTCATAAAATTTTATTATATGTATACATTTTTCATATACATGATTAACCTTTTGTCAATACACATTTAACAATTTTTAAATGCTTGGTCAAAAAATTTCAATTGTTTTTTATAGAATACTATTTTTAGTAAATTTTATATAGAATATTTGGAAGTATAAACAAAAGTAAAAACAGGAAAGAGAAAAACACGAAAAAAAAAGATGTTGTTGTTTCCTGCGCCATTGCATCGGCCCAACTCATGGGACCGCTTCAGTGAGGGTTGCCTCTGTCTTGCTGAATGTGAGACATATATCAGCCCGAATCCTCTTTGAATGTTTTGGTGAACATTTTTCCATACATGTGAACTTATTTTCAAAATCGTTGAACTTTTTTAAAATTCATGTTCTTTTTAATGATTTCATGAATTGTTTTTAATTTTTGTGAACTGTTTTCAAATCTACAAACTCTTTTCATTTCCTAAAACTTTATTTCAGCATGGCCGAACTTTTTTCAAATTTCTTAAATCTTTTTCCTTTCGAATTGAAATATCTTTTTTCCTTTTTGATATTTTTTTGCTAAATTGATGAACTTTTCTTAAATTCATGAAATCTTTCTCAAAAAGCACTGAATTTTTTATAAAATCCTTGGAACTTTTTCCAGAATTTATGAACCTATTTTTTACTTGATATTCAATATTTCCTAATTCCTTGTGCAAGTCTATTTATTCTTTCGAATCTAAGTGGTTTTTATAATCTTTTTACAAAAAATTCAGATCTGTTTTTTAGAAGTCAACCAGTCAATGATGTCTGGTGAACAACTGACTGCTTGAATGGTTGGCCAGTCAACTATGGACCGATGGATCGAAGAGAAGGCTCAAGTCGGGTGAAACCTCTTATTTTCTGAAAACGCTAAGAGAATGCTCAGGTCGCGTACTTATTTAAATTTGAGAATATTTTCTGAAAAAACCTCATATATTTTTTGAAAATGTGAACATATTTTTATAAAAGGAATTGTTTCAAAAGTCCATTTTTTGAAATTTCCATTTTTCTGAATAACATGAATAAAGTTTGAAATTTAATAAATTGTGAAGAATTTTAGAAGCACATGAATATTAATTGAAAATTTTCTATTTTTCTGAAAGAACAACAATGTTGACATTTCTATTGTTTTTTGGAAAAATTGAAAACTTTGAAAAATGTTGAACATTTTTTAAAATTCCAAATAACAGAAAAAATAATGAAAGAAACAAAAAAAGCTGAGAAAATGCGCAAAGGAAAAAATATGATTTGTTTGGAACCAAACTGCTTTGGGGATTGGGTTGATCCCCTTCCGTCATCAAATACCCCCAATCCCTGTCCAACCTAGATCTGCCTATCTGGATTCTCAATTGGTTTCCCGAGTCCCAATTCCCTATTGAACACAAAACCATCCTCTTATGTCTTACATATATGTCAATCATGGATATTTGAAAATGTGGTAATGCCAAAACTTGTAAAATATAGAAGTTAGATTCGATGATATATCATAACAATATGACACCACAATAATGTCAGTTTACATGACCTTTTTTGCTCAAAAGTTATAGCAGAAGCACATGCATATCCAATCTAGTTGTTTGAAGCTGCACAAAGATTGACTAGAATTCCATGAGAAATTGCGAGTGAAGAAGTATTGTAGCAAAATCTCTTGTAAGAGGACCACACATAGCAGGCAACACCACGACACATCTTTTGTAGCATGCTACAATGAAGTAGGGAAAGCAAGTTAATTATTTTGTTGATCCTGCCATCCTACTTGATCACCTCCCGGACGGGCGCCATGTAGCCATGCTTGCTCGCCATTGACTCCCCGCTCGACGCCTAAGCCGCCTCCATGAACTTTGCGTTGAGGCCTGCGTGCTATAGTTCCTCCTCGTCCTCTGCTCCGGTGTTGCTCATGTTGGAAATATGCCCTAGAGGCAATAATAAAAGTATTGTTATTATATTTCCTCGTTCATGATAATTGTTTTTTATTCATGCTATAACTGTATTATCCGGAAATCGTAATACACGTGTGAATACATAGACCACAATATGTCCCTAGTGAGCCCCTAGTTGACTAGCTCGTTGTGATCAACAAATAGTCATGGTTTCCTGGCTATGGACATTGGATGTCGTTGATAACGGGATCACATCATTAGGAGAATGATGTGATGGACAAGACCCAATCCTAAGACTAGCACAAAAGATCGTGTAGTTCATTTGCTAGAGCTTTGCCAATGTCAAGTATCTCTTCCTTCGACCATGAGAGCGTGTAACTCCTGGATACCGTAGGAGTGCTTTGGGTGTATCAAACGTCACAACGTAACTGGGTGACCATAAAGGTGCACTACAGGTATCTCTGAAAGTATCTATTGTTTTATGCGGATCGAGACTGGGATTTGTCACTCCGTGTAAACGGAGAGGTATCTCTGGGCCCACTCGGTAGGACATCATCATATGCGCAATGTGACCAAGGAGTTGATCACGGGATGATGTGTTACGGAACGAGTAAAGTGACTTGCCGGTAACGAGATTGAACAAGATATTGGATACCGACAATCGAATCTCGGGCAAGTAACATACCGATAGACAAAGGGAATTGAATACGGGATTGATTAAGTCCTTGACATCGTGGTTCATCCGATGAGATCATCGTGGAACATGTGGGAGCCATCATGGGTATCCAGATCCCGCTGTTGGTTATTGACCGGAGAACGTCTCGGTCATGTCTACATGTCTCCCGAACCCGTAGGGTCTACACACTTAAGGTTCGATGACGCTAGGGTTATAAAGGAAGTTTGTATGTGGTTACCGAATGTTGTTCGGAGTCCCGGATGAGATCCCGGACGTCACGAGGAGTTCCGGAATGGTCCGGAGGTAAAGATTTATATATGGGAAGTCCTATTTTGGCCACCGGAAAATGTTCGGGATTTTTCGGTATTGTACCGGGAAGGTTCTAGAAGGTTCCGGAGTGGGGCCCACCTGCAATGGGGGACCCACATGGACGTGGGTAGTGGGGGCAAGGCCCCACACCCCTGGTCAAGGCGCACCAAGATCCCCCCTTAGAAGGAATAAGATCATATCCCGAAGGGATAAGATCAAGATCCCTAAAAAGGAGGGATAACAATCGGTGGGGAAGGAAATAATGAGATTTCTTTCCTCCCACCTTGGCCAACGCCCCAATGGACTTGGAGGGCAAGAAACCAGCCCCTCCACCCCTATATATAGTGGGGAGGCGCATGGGAGCTATACACAAAGTTCTGGCACAGCCCTACCTCTCTCCCTACTCCTCCTCTCCCATGGTGCTTGGCGAAGCCCTGCTGGATTGCCACGCTCCTCCACCACCACCACGCCGTTGTGCTGCTGTTGGATGGAGTCTTCCTCAACCTCTCCCTCTCTCCTTGCTGGATCAAGGCGTGGGAGACGTCACCGGGCTGTACGTGTGTTGAACGCGGAGGTGCCGTCCGTTCGGCACTAGGATCATCGGTGATTTGAATCACGACGAGTACGACTCCATCAACCCCGTTCACTTGAACGCTTCCGCTTAGCGATATACAAGGGTATGTAGATGCACTCTCTTTCTACTCGTTGCTGGTCTCTCCATAGATAGATCTTGGTGACACGTAGGAAAATTTTGAATTTATGCTACGTTCCCCAACAGCTCACAGTCATCACCAACACCAAGATCGAAGTTGTGCATGCATCCAGGGGTGGACGACATGACGGCGCATGCACGAGGCGGTTTTTGTACGATGATGGGGAGGAACACACACCCGGAGGACAGATGCAACCTTAGTGAGCCACAACCTTGTCTCTGCTGCTGGTTGCGTGCACCAGATGTCACGAGTTGCAGCTGTGTGTCTCCCGTAGGATTGGCAGCCAGCCGTGCGTTCGCAAGGAGTTCGATGAGATACACAAGAAAGAGAAGGGGGTTATGGATGTTGAGAGGGTGGTCCCTAAGCCTGCCTAACGATTAAGTCAAACGATGTGCGGTTTGGGTGCCACATCATCACTTACGGTGGGATCCACCCATTAGATTCAATGTCAACGCGTGCATGTTGGAGTGATTAGTGTTCGTCAAAAAGATTACTAATGCCAGCAATCTTTTTGAAAAAAATTGTAACATTGATTTTTTTTTCGAAAATGAGGCCAGAATTTTGGTAGTTTTTTGGGATTTGCTCAGAGAGGGAAGCATCACTTATGCTTTCATCTTTCTATTTGCATCTTTGTCATGTACACATGTCATTGCATTGTTGTAGTTAAAAAACATATAACTATTAAGATGGTGTTGTGTGTATGTCAGCCATCTCGCACATGTTCAATGGGAATTCATAAGTTGAGGGGATTGAGGAATGAGAGGTTAACATTGCTCGAGGGCGTCTATCTGCATACATTTACTCGGGACGACCCGTTCCTCCACATCATCAACAAAGTCATTTGGCTGCTACAATTAATTACATTAATCTACATGTTAATTAGGTTGCGATAACAGCCCGGAAATGAAAGACCCATCCTATTCTATCTATCCTATGCTGACTTTGCATGTTCCCTACAAATTTGCAGAAAAAACATACGAACTACTACTGTTAGATGCTCTACGGCAAAAACAAAAGAATGGCACTACACTGCACGACGAAGCAAAAATAAAATTCAAGTGGTGTAATTCAGAGGATACAATCAAAACGAAAACCCAATCGATGCAACTACACTGTACGTCTGTCCCTCATATATATATATATATATATATATATATATATATATATATATATATATATATATATATATATATATATATATATATATATATATCATATGGGATCAGCACTAATTAATTTCCCATCCCTTCCAGATACAACAATATCACAATTAATTATTCAAAAGCTCATACATAGAACATACAATGTACATGTAGCACAAATTTATTTGCACAGTCAATATATGGTTGTACCTTTATCATTTCCCATAGTATATATACTACTATCACTTGACGTGCGCAATCTCTTGGATGAACCTCTCGAGGTTCCCATGCGACGAACCACCCGCCATGACTGCCTTCTCTGCCTTCTCCTTCCACTCTGCCGCCTTCCGTCTCATCGCCCTGTCACCCATCAGCTCCCTCACCGCCACCTGCACCTCTTCCCGCCCGGCCTGGCGCGCCATCTCAATGCCGACACCCCACCCGTCACATGCGTACCTGCAGTTGGTCACCTGCTCAGCGAAGAATGGCCAACATACCATTGGCACACCAGCGCGTAGGCTCTCCAGCGTCGAGTTCCACCCGCAATGGGTCAAGAAAGCCCCAGTTGCGCGGTGCTCCAGAACCGCCTCCTGGTCGCACCACCCCACAATGAGCCCCCTCCCCGCCAACTCCTCCACGAACTCCTCAGGCAGGCTGCCATCCCGCACCATATCTGGCCGGACAACCCATAGGAACGGGCTGCCGGCGCCATCCAACCCCCGTGCAAACTCCACCATCTGCTCCGTCGACATGACCGTGATGCTCCCGAAGTTGACGTACACCACAGAGCCATCCGGCTGCTTGTCCAGCCACGAAGTGCATACAATGTCCTCTTTCCACAGACTCGATGTGACGGATGGAAGGTAGGACGACAACGAGATGAGTGGTCCGATGGTGATGGTGTTGGGTAGACGCTCGCGGATGGCGGCCAGCGACGTGTACTCTAGGTCATCGAAGGTGTTGAGGAGGATGCCGTCAGCGGCGGGAGCGTCCAACTCGCACTGTTTTATGTTGATGGTCACCATGACATCATTGGTGTCGGTCGTGCGGATGAACGTTGGTAGGTCACGGAGGCGGACGTTGCTGATCATTCCGGTTATCCAGCCCACATGGGTGTCTAGGTAACCGCCCGTGAGGCAGCTCTCATCTGTTGTGCATGTGTACAGGTCATTAGAGATGATATATACATTGCAGTCCACACACACACACATCAGATGAATTAAAAGCTATATATATATATATATATATATATATATATATATATATATATATATATACAGAATTCGGCTACTCAAGTCAAGACTCTTAATGTAGACCCGATCGACATATGCACCATTTGTTTGTCAAGAGGTGGAAGATGGTGTAGCGTGTCTAAAGTAGGGGTCGCGTGATGCAGATGGCAATGATACAAGTGTGACAACCATATCTTACGCCTCAAAATTCTTTCTTGTCTCGAGGCATGGCTTTGATTGGCAGGCTCCTGAGAACTGGGCCAAAATTAATGTTGATGGTGCCTAATGTTTGTTGACAGACGCAACTAGCTAGTGTGAGGATCGTCATAGAGATAAGGATGCAAAATTGTAATCCTCAAAGTACCCTTTATCTCTCGTCAATTCAACCAAATTGGCTACATTTTCCAAAGTGTTGTGATCATTTACTCGAACTAAAGAGGGACAAACATACCCTAAAGGGTACACTACATTTGCACCCCTGGATTGATTTGTTTCTGCTAATGTCCTTCTCACACCCTAACATGGGTGCTTTGAGATCCATCTTAACATGGCATATTCTAAGGTGTTTCTAACTTTTTTACGAGAAAGAAGATAGGCCCCGCAGACCATTTGCGTGTTCTAAAAAAGGCCATCATATAGGATTTTGCTCTGTACTAGGATAGATCACGAACTAGTAATGTTGACAAAGCATACAGTGCACTGTCCAATTTTGCATCTTGTTACTCCTACGTATAATTCGTATCTACTTTTCAGAGATTGTAATGATCATATTTCATAACTAATAAAGCTCTGTCTTACCCCCCCCC